>NC_134484.1:112036499-112248750 GCF_040206685.1 Ascaphus truei | reverse complement strand
TTATGCACTTGACCCCTTGGCCAGGTGGCGATTGGCAAATAGCTAGTAGAATAAAATTGTACAATGATGCTTTTTCTGTGCAACAAATCCTGTGTATTTAATTCCCCATGACCAGATATTTCCCCCATTGTTGGCACAGGAAACGTAACCACACACAAACCATACGCTGGCAGTGATGACCACATTAAGGCTTTGACTTGTGGGATGCAAGTTTGAACTTTAATCTTTTTGGCTGCACGCCATGTTCATTTTTTTTTTTCTCCCATACCGAAGGGGAAAAAGTAAAACACTCTGCTTGTTTTTACATTCAATGGATCATTGTGTTGGCTTGCTGGATAATGTCAGCAAGATCTCATCTGTTTATGTTTAAAGGCACGTGTATAGACAGTTGCACAATAGGCACACTGTTAGATTTACTTACTGTAAACTAGGACGTGAGGAAAGTAATGCAAATCTGAAGGTCCAATTGTGTTTGCAAACATGTAGCAATGGAATTTAAGAAAAAAATACATTCTGTAAGAAAAAAGTGTCATCATTCGGGATCTTTTCAATTTATTTAGCAAATTTAGGCCCAAGAGTTTACCCAACAGCCCACATTCGTGGCATTGGTTTGTAACTGCTTAACAGCATCTAATACATAATCTGTATATTATTTCATTCATCTTCTTTCCAAATGTGTGTGAAACACTTTTTGATAAAATATCTCTACATATTGATTTTTCACACAACTGTTTTTATATTTTACCATAGATGCCTGTTTAGTCCTAGTTAAGACAACTACAGCTAAACCCCGTTATAGCGCAGTCCTCGGGGGCTACCCGATCCGACCGCGCTAGAACCGGGGTCGCGCTAATTTTTAAAAAAATGGCCGCCGCGCGCCTGATCGGGAGGGAGTAAGGAGGGAAGGAAGGAAGGGGTTGCCGGAAGCCCTACACGTCCCCCAGCAAAGGCCCTCCGAGTCCAGCCGCAACCTGCTCCTTACCTCCTACCACCGGCATCCATCCCCCTCCACCAGCATCCACTTCCTCCGCCCCCGAGGCCCCCACACCTACCGGCCCTCCGCGGCATAATCAGTTTTGGGCCTAGCCCTCTGAGTCCCAGCCTGCTCCTCACTCACCCCCCTACCGGCATCCACACCACCCCCCCTCCTCCCGACACCCCCCCCCCCCACCTCTTGACACCCCCCCTCCTCCCGGCCCCCCCTCCTCCTAATGTCAGCTCCGCTCTGATCTCAGCAGCCGACACCAAAGGTAGGGAGGGGGAGTGGGAGGTGTGTTGTGAGTGCTGTGAGAGTGTGCTGTGAGTGCTGTGAGCAGTGTGCAGTGAGTGCTGGGAGTGCGTGCAGTGTGCAGTGAGAGTGTGTGCAGTGAGAGTGTGTGCAGTGAGAGTGTGTGCAGTGAGAGTGTGTGCAGTGAGAGTGTGTGCAGTGAGCAGTGTGCTGGGAGTGTGTGCAGTGTGTGCAGTGAGCAGTGTGCTGGGAGTGTGTGCAGTGTGTGCAGTGAGCAGTGTGCTGGGAGTGTGTGCAGTGAGAGTGTGCAAAAAAAATGTCAAAACAAAAATTTTTACATTTTTTTTTTTTTACAAACGGGAGCCACGTGAAAACCGTGTTATAACTGGTCGCGCTATAACGGGGTTAAGCTGTATTTGTTTGTGTTTTCTGAGACAAAGCTGTCTGCAGAGTTTAACATGCATGCATACATACCTAGCATCATTGTTCCTTTTTTATGGGATATGTTGTGACATTCTACATTAACACGGCCATAGAATTCTATGGTAACTTTGTGATGTTCTGCGTTTATAGGGGATATGGTGTGTTCAGTATTCGAATTTAAAAGATGCCACCCTTAGACACTTACCTGGTGCCACCCTCATCCGCCAGCATGCAACACCGTGTGATGCCATGTTGCCTGAGCACATGCGCGATCGGCGCTTGCCAGGCGCTTGTGTGCATGTGTAATCCGTGCTTTTCAGCTGCTTGTGCAATCGACACTTACGAGCTGCTTGTGTGCACTGGCGATCGGCGCTTGCACGCGGTGAACAGCTGGAGTACGTACTGTATGGACGTATGGACGTATGTCTTTTGTCATTGGACGTATGTCTTTTGTCCCAAACTCTTCTACGGCTCTATGTTTACGTTGCATACGTTCAAATAACACATTCATTAGGAGTGCGGCGGACACGTATCGTGTTGCTTTTTTTTTCAAACTCTTCTACTATGTAACTATGAAATTAGATTAGATCTGTGAATGTGTCAGTGGCTGTCTCTATTATGAGGGGGAACCACGTGGCTAAGGCAACTGGCTCTGAAGTGAAAGAGCAGATTTGAAGGTCAACACCAACAGGGTGTGATAGTAGCATAGGGAGATACAATGGCATGCTTCTATAACACATTCATAATTATATTGTAACTTGGACAGAGCCATGTGCAGGTAATGCTCGGCAGCATGCCACACAGCATAACATGCAGGGCTGCCGACGGGGGGGCAGCAGCGACTTGCTGTCCCGGGCTCAGTCAACCAAGGGGGCCCACCCCCTGGGGGCCCACCCCAGGCAAGAAGGGGAATTCCCTTCCCTAGCCCCCCTCTACAGGGCATTCCTCTTTCCCAGCTCCCCTCTACTGGGCCCTCCCCTTTTCTGGCCTACACTCATGTGGAAGGCGGGATTCCCACCTGGCATGCAGGCCCATCCGAGGGTCCGAGGTAAGCCCACTATGCTCCCAGGCTCTACCTCCTTTTACTTCCTCCCCTGACCCGGTACCCCCTTTTACCTCCTCCTCTTCCCAGTACTCCTTCCCTAGGTCCATTACCTCAATATAACCCCTCCACCCCCCACCAGTGCACAAGTGGGGGTGGGTGGGGGATGTTTCATATGTTTGTCCTGGGCCCAACGATTTCTGTTGGCGGCCCTGATAACGTGGCAGGACTATGAAGAAATATATATTTAATGAATTATGGGTATCCATCTTAATCAATAATGCTGCAATTATGACAAATATCTACTACAGAAATGGCTTGATACCCAGTGTTAGTCTTCCTGCAGGTCTGTTTGTTTTTATTAACATTAATATTGCTTTTGTACAGCCCAAACCTGAAAGACACAGTAATGCATATTTTTTCCCCCAGATGTATCAGAGACTATGTATACAGATCTGTTGATTGCATTTTTTTCCGGCACAATAACTACCCCACAGAGCTTATTCTCTAATTGGTGAAGTGACTTGCCCAGGTCACAAGCAGAGCTGACCGTTGATTTGAAACAGGTTCACCCACTTCAACAGCACTGTTATCACTTGGATACTCCCGCAGATCTAGCATGATAAAAAGTGCAGTAAGACTATTTGCTCCACTGTTCACCAACATCTGAACTGTTTGGTGTCCAGTTCTATAATCCCTTCCTGAATGGTGTGACGCACAGAGTGTGCAATGACATTTTCTACATTGTATTTTCTTCATTAAAATCCAGCACAGCAAACAAGAGCAGAAGGAACAAGCACCTGACACATTCCTCGCCCAAATAGGGAACTTTCTCAGATATCATTTTGTAGACCACTCCAGGGTGCATAGGGAAAGTTGATATTTGATTAGGAAGATTATAAATGGAAGGATTTGGATGATTAGTCAGTTGTAAAATCCTTTTTCATAAATTTGTCTTTTTTTTTTTTAGAGATCCTTTTCCTCATTTCATGCGAGTGTGATTCCATATTCCCTTTTTTTTTTTTTTTTTCTCTGTAATCCAGCGAACTATCCACGTGGTAACTGTTTTCTTGACGAATATCACATTTGTCTGGTAAAAACTGTTATGCACATGGAAAAAAATCCCCCCCCCCCCCAAATATATACAACCTTCCCCATCCCCAATATATTTAACCCCCCCTCATCCCCCCAAATACATACAACAAAAACTCCCCCCGCCCCGCAAATACATACAAAAAAATAACCCAACCCCCCAAATACATACAACCCCTGACCTAAATACATTAACCCCCTCCCCTCCCCCACCAACACCAAATAAATACAAACCGGCCTACCTTGGGTGTGGTCTTAGGCCTCTGCTGCCCTGGCTCTCCTCCAATTTTTTTGCCTGGCTGCCATCTGGCCAGGCCCAACTTCTTTGCCTGGCTGCCGGTCCTCTTGTTGCCGCTGGGCCCAGCTCTCCCCAACTGTGGGCTTCCCTCACTGACACTGTTCCACGCCGAGCCTTGGACACCGTTGTGTGCCAGGCCTCTCATGCCAGTGCGTGCTGGAAGCTAAGCATCCGCATCAGAAGCTCTGTGTGGGACAGTCCGTGAGGATGGCCCACAGCTGGGGAGAGCTGGGCCCGGCAGCAACGAGAGGACCAGCAGCCAGGCAAAGAAGTTGGGCCTGGCCAGATGTCGGACGCAACTTGGCCGCTGGGCCCCCCGCAGCCACCGGGCCGGGACACTTGTCCCGGCTCTCTCCCCTCACCCCATCTCCCTGTCGGTGGCCCTGATCGGACCATAGTGAATCTGCCCCTAAGTGTTGATGGAGCTGCAGTTCTCTTATCAAAATCTATCACATAAGGAGTCAGATGTCATTTATTTTCACACTTTTTGAGTTAAATGTGTTGCTATTTCTAGTATTTTAAAGAGAAAAAGGAACTGAGAAGATGGGGAGGCATGATGGTAGGATATTGCGACACAGGTTACACAGATTAGGGGGGGGTGGGGGTGTGTGTGTGTGTGTGTGTGTGTGTGTGTGTGTGTGTGTGTGTGTGTGTGTGTGTGTGTGTGTGTGTGTGTGTGTGTGTGTGTGTGTGTGTGTGTGTGTGTGTGTGTGTGTGTGTGTGTGTGTGTGTGTGTGTATGTTATGGTGGGTTAAAAAAAGTTAAAAAAAAAGTTAAAAAGTTAAAAAAAGTGACCAAAACCCTCAACAGCAAAGCATATAGCAAATGGAAATATGACTGTGTGCTCATTTGCATGTCTTAGACAGGTCTGCAACCCCACCTTTCACCATTATGCCTCAGCGCTATGTGCTTGGGGATAATGGTGAAAGGTGGGGTTGCAGACCTGTCTAAGACATGCAAATGAGCATACAGTAATATTTCCATTTGCTGTGGAGGGTTTTGGTCACTTTTTTACCCACCATAACTTAAATAAGTATGGTAAAACCTATCCCTTGCTTCATTTTTGCATAGCCAGTATAACCAACCCCACACTGAGGAGACCCATTAAGGTTGAAACAGTCTGTCTGTGGGTGGGTTTACTGGCTATGGATCTTAACCCTGGCTGTGCTCAAAGATGTGACCATGCAGCAAGCTTAAGCCTATAGGGAACCATGTTTATGGTTTTGAAGCAAAAGGTGGCACTGTGTGCTCGTTTGCATGTAATTTCCCAGAATCCCTTGCTGCAGTGGAAGTGCTGTGTGCTGGGTGATAATGGTGAAAGGCGGGATTGCAGACCTGTCTAAGACATGCAAATGAGCATATATATATATATATATATATATATATATTATATTTGTCAAATGTATGATATATCACCAACAGTGTACTCTGCGCTTTACATGGTATTGTACAGAGAATTATAATACAAGAAGTGCAACAGGACAGCAGTGCGCAAGATAAATAAGTGTGCTCAGCTAACATAGCAACTGGAACTCTTTTCTCAGTTTCTCATGTCTGCTACTGTATAGCATGGAGAAGCAGCAGATCAGTCTGTCTATTCATTGCCTATTACAGTGTACTTGTAGAGCAAGCAGTGCTGGTATGTGGGCAGTAGCAGTGGGCGTGGCCTGCAGCTTCTCCAGGCTCTGAGCAACATAAAGCAGCCCTGCGGAATTCCAAATATAAAGAAGGATCATCACAGTTTAACACAAGGGGAGAGACGGAGAAAGAGGGGACGCGATTAAACGACAACGAGCATACAAGTCTCCTTAAAGAGATAGTCACATATACATTTTTTTAAATTTATTTATTTTTGTATATCGATGCTATTGACTTCCTTTGACAGGCTCTTATGGGGATAATAATATTTAGAAACGCAAAGTAATGAGTTTTTTTTTACTTTAACTGATGTGAAATTCGTATCTTGAGATCATAATTTTCTTCCACTTTTAGCTTTTAGCTCAAGATTTGAATTATAATTACTTTACAGACAGAACCAAGGGATAAATAATAGGGCAGAACAATATTTGCAATTTACCTAACACTTTTTTTGTTTCTGGGAAAAAAAACAAAACAAAAAAAAAACCCTCTAAATACAGACAAAGATCATTAAAACAACTGTTTGCCGTTTCCATGCAAACATTAAAAGTTTGATTTAAAAATACTTCTGCTTGTCTATTTTTTCAAGGCACCAGTCCCGAGCATGTTGGCTTTAAACAGATTGCTACCATAAGTGGCCTCTGCACTGGGACTGCCCCCTTAAGATGCTTCCCTTTCATAAAAAAAACACTTGCAGTAGTTGTCTCATATTTACCATTCGCAGTCTAGCGAAAAGAGGAAGAAAGCAAATGTTCAGATACAGGGCGAAATCCACCGGATTTCACACGACTGGTTACAGGACAGAGACTTGAGGGGGGGGGGGGGGGAGAAGGAGGAGAGAGAGAGAGAAACAGCAGTGCTTACAATTTGCAACACTGCTGCTACAGATCTGCAGCATGTTGACAGAGACCCTTATTGTCCTAATCTCATGGAAAATAAATGTTCTGTTGGTGCTGCTTCTTATTGATCAAATAAAGGATATTCCATAAACGAACTCTGTAATGCTCCAGTCACTAATAGTGTCTTTGTGTTATTCAGTTCAAAGCACGTTGTTGTTGATGCTGAATTTGTTCAATAAGTACAGCTACCTGTTTAGATACCCTACATAGAGAGGTGGGATCTTTTTAATGTGCCCCGATTATATTGGTGGGTGGGTTGGGAGGAACCTGTTCACTTATATGGCCATAGCACCACTTACCAAATATGGGCCAATGTATCCTCCTGAGCAATACTACTGTAAACTGCTATAAATCAGAACAAAAAATAACCTACTGAGTATCTAATATTGTGAACCTGTTTAAGACCATTATTTTATACTGCCCTGTCTGTGTGGAGAATATGGACAGGTAGAAGGAAGCTGTTTGAGTATACACTATAAGGTATAGAGTCAACTTTGGGATAGTACATGTCTAATAATAGCAGTATACGTGATAATATTGTAACCTGATTAAATAAATTATTTTTATTTTTATATCAGGGCTGCTGTTTTCATGGCCACAAAACGGATTGCAGGATATTTGTCAAATTTCATGGATATTTGCAGACCTGGAAGGGCAGACGAGTGAAGAAGCCGTCTCCTCTTCCTTTTACTGTGCTGCTTAAAGGCGCAGAACTGCAGGTGGAGTGAAGGTAGCGTGCCTGTCACTCACCAACATGTCCTCTTCTTGTCCCCCACAATGCCTTGCAAGGATACAGATGTGAGAGAGGAAGGAAGAGGGGCTGCTTCTTTCCCTTCAGGAATTTTTTACCCTCAGTGACAGGGGTCCTAATTATTTGGGGTTGGGGGGCTCTGTGTGGGTATGCGTTGGTGGGTCGGTGTGAGTTTCAGGGGTAAGTTGGCTATGAATATACTTCATTTACTTGTGAAGACATCATGCACAGAGTGGAAAAACACTTTAGCTTTGTGCTTCCGCATTTTTTTTGCAGAAACGTAGATTGTGGTATTTAAAAAAAAAAAAAATTAGGGCTTTATAAGAATTTTTAGAAGGCCAGAGCAGGAAAAAAAATACATATTGGTGGCAGCACTATTTTATTTTTTATATTTTTAAACTTCGTTTTTATTTGTGTTTTCAAAGGGATAAGAGTGGGGTACTAAAAGACAAATGGGGGGGGGAGGACATACCACTTTATACAGGGGTAGCGGGGCTCCACGCTTACCTCCGCTACGGGGGGTGGGGGGGAGTTGTCGGACTACCGGGATCCACTGGAACTCCGCGCCGGGTCGTGGCGCCATCTTGATTTTCACACGTGTGCACTAGAACAAGGTTGTAGTGGCCATCTTAGGGGATGCTACGCAAGAGACTAAATATCCCAGAAGCCCCCATGAGCCAGACGGAGAGGCAGGGAAAGTAGTTTGGCATAAAACGGACCGCGCGCTTAGTCGGAAGGAGGACGGCTAGGAGGAAAGTACTGTCCTGGTGCCTATGGCTCACGGACTAGGCAAGATCTTTCCCTAGGCCCCTGAGCCCCTGACAGGTTGTGGGTGCTGCAGGGAAGGCCCCAGATAGGGACGCTTCCCATTAGCCACAACAGTACTATAGTGACAGAGGAATTCACCGACTGACGGACGTCACTTTGTGATCTGCGGTCTGAGACCAGACCACAGCTCACACTATTAACATAGCTGCTGGAGCTCCCTCAAGAGAGGCAGACATCACCGGTAAGGAGAGAGGGGAATTGGCAGACCCCGCATCGTGGGATCATGTTGTGGTCCTGCTGATCCAGGATCTCCCATATACCCTGGTCTGGCCAGAGACCAGGAAGGCACCACCGTGCACCAACGACCTTACACAGGGGTGGCGCTACTCCACACACATTGGGGTGGACGTTGTTTAGTGTACACCAAGGTGGTTAGGTGCCACGGGCACCCTCAGTAGTTTGGGGGAACTCCACCGTGGTGGTAATTACTGTGTGGGTATTGCGTTGAGGTACATTGTATTGTATTGGTATGTGAGTGTGTTAGTAAACCAGTTATATATACTTGTGTGTGTATTCTTCACTGTAATTGGTTCCTGTGAGGGGGTATCCCGCTACACTGGGATCCCTCACCAGGTGGAGGCGCTGTACCGAGAAGGGTGAGAGCACACCCCAGGCTCCCAGCAGCAGAGGCTTAGGCTTTCTGTAAATCATAGGTAATTCAACACGCGTAGTTCCCATTGTCATATTGAAAGGGGGCTACACAGGGGTTTTTTTTAACGTTTGGTTATATAGGCAACTTGCCTCATTGGACTTTTTTTTTTTTTACTATTTATCACATCAGTAGTCTCTGTAACCTGGCTAACAACCATAGTTCAAAGATCCTCTAGGCCCAAGAAGAGGGAGGCTTTAGCCACTCCTGCCTTTTGCTTGACCTGGTATGCAAAAAGTCAAAAGACCTAACCTGGGGCTCAAAAGTGCTCCAACACAACCATTTTATAATGTCACAAAGCGGTCTTGGTAATGTCCCACAGTTGTGTATAACATAAATCGGGTTGTCCAGTCCATATAAATTGTTGTCCCTGTTGAGCAGTCTAGGGAGATCCCGCAACCTCCAGGAGACCATATAGGTATGGCGCACAATTTTCTATTAGTTCAAGAGAAGATTCTTCTGTCCTCCAGCGAAAGGCTGCAATCTTAATAGCAACTGGAATAGCTCACAGTGCTCCAAATTCCAAATAACTCACAGTGACTCCAAATTCTAATCACCTGGCTGTGATTGGGATCCGTCGGTGTGCTGTCAGCCTGATTTGCTAAAAAGTAACATTTTTGAGATGCACTGCTGGAACAAAAAAGTGATGAATGAGAGAAGTGATGAATGAGAGAGGGTAACTATAAAAACAAGATTTCTTTTGATCATTGGATCAGGTAAAACGGTCAACATTGGCGCCGACATGTTTCGTGGGTCCGCACTTTACCGTGCCTCATTGATAAAGCCTTTATAAAGTGCGGACGCACGAAACATGTCGGCTCCTATGTTGCCCGTTTTACCTGATCCAATGATCGAATAAAGAATTCATTTTTCAAGTTACCCTCTCATTCATATTTTTTTGATTTGGTGGTGCGTCTCCAAAATGTCCCTCTACCACATTTACTTGACCTGCCTCTTTTAGTCCCTTCCACACTGACACTCTTCCTATAGGTGTGGTAGGTTAACATCGCCTATCCAGCATCCCAGGGTTCCCATATCTGGTTAGATCTCTTAGTGGTCTGTCATTATTATTATTATTAATTATTATTATTATTATTATTACATGAGGTAAGGTTCTCCATTAATTGACCCTAATTTATTCTGTTTAACCTCTCTTTTCGAAGGAGGTTGGATTTTTTTCCAGGCCTCAACTACCCAACACTGAGCTGCTGTCAGAATGTGAGAGTCGCTTACAATTTCCCAATTGGTTTAGCCAATACTAATGTAACCGAATGAAAAGATACTACTATGGGCAGCTCTGTTTTATAACTTAGACAAGTGTTTAAAGAGGCAATCCAACAAGCATCTTCAAAAAAATACAAAATCATTTTTTTTTTAAATATATGCAGCCTTTGATTACCTTTTATTGAAAACAAATTGCCTAAACTGCTGGTTGGTTGTTGTTTCTGTGATCGATCAGCAAAATTCTGCTTCCCAGGGTTCGTAAAACTGCTGCCTTAGCGTTTTAATCAATTCTTCAGTCACTGTAACTCAGCAGCTACAATGTATCCTTATATTACCAAAGTAACATTATCTATTGTTACAGTTTGCAGCTGAAACTGCTGAGAATATTGGCAACAAATTATCACAAACAAAAAAGTGTTGCAAATATCTTGCACTGCTGGGGAGGTGGGCTAAAATCTGCTATAGAAATCAAAGGATGCTCAGAATTTAAAACTTATTAAGAGTTGGATTTTAAAATAAAAAAAGGTAGTAACTATTTAATACTACAGAACTGATTTATATTTAAAAAAAAACATGTAGGATATTGCTTGGATTGCTCCTTTAATTTTACTTCTTTTGTGTGGATATAAACAAAGCCAAAACTTGCAAATAGACACAATTACAAGAGCAACACAATGTTTGCTTAGGAACTTTTCTAAGCCCGTCCTGATTACTGGCATCTACCACCCCCCTAAATCCCATCTACAGTCCCTGACTAATATCACCCAGTTTCTTGGCTCCATTTCCTCTCTCAATGAGAAGTGAGCTGCTAGTTCTTGGGGATTTCAACTACAATTGGCTCGACCCTAAAAACCACAAAATCCAGATACAACTCAAGTCACTTAACCTAACACAACTCATTTCCCAACCCATACGGATAACCCTGAAATCGCACAGTCATTCCTTGCTAAACTGGACACTCTCCGCTAATCCCAGCAGAATCCAATCCTCTGGCATCCTTCCTGACATTTTCAGTGACCATGCAATAGTGTACTGTGTAAGGAAAATAAAACCAACCCAATCAAGCCCTAAAATTCTCCTCACTAGAACATTTAGAAACTTTAACCCACAACAGTTTTTGGCTGACCTTATCAACTGCCCTTGGTACAGAATCGACTTAATTACCGACCCCGCAAATGCATTCAATGATTACTGTGTGGGGTGTGTTAACTTACTAGCGAAACGCTACCCAAACCACAAACATGAACCTCATTCTGAAAGTACCCCTATAGCCCCACCCTCTCCCAACACTGCCCACAATTTTCAATTTGTCCCAGTATCTGAAGAGGAGATTACTCAAGTGCTCCTCAAATTAAAACTAAGCAGCCAATGTGTACCTGACTTACTGCAATCTAAGTTCCTAAGACTTGGTGCTCCAGCCATTGACAAACCAATTGCTTCCATAGTTGACTCTTCTGTCTGCAGGCGATATCCCTAAGACCTGCAAAACTGCCAGATTTGTCCCAATCTTCAAAAATGGGGACAAAAACACTGTCTCAAACTACAGGCCAATCTCTTTTCTCGTAATACTATCCAAAGTAATGGAAAAATGTGTTCACTCCCAATTAAGCGATTACTATAACAAGACAAATTTCCCTAGCCAATTCCAATCTGGCTTTCGCCCCAAACCCTCCACGGTAACTACCCTGCTAAAAGTTTGCAATGAGATCCAGTGTGGAATGGAACGGGGACCACTCACTTGTGCAATATTCCTAGATTTTGCAAAGGCTTTTGACACACTTGATCATGTTATCCTGCTTAACAAACTCCAGTGCTCTGGAATAGGGATGCATGCTTTAAACTGGTTTCATTGCTACCTATAAAACAGAAAGTGTAACGCTGTATCCTTACACTAGATCCCTCTAAAAATTGCACTGGAAGTGTAGCAAAAAATATACTATAACTTAGCAAGTCATGGAATCTTAATATGCATGTAGCTCATGAAATGTGCGTAGGTTTTTAACGTGGTGCCATGACGGTGGCGTCTTGGTAGGAGGTGGATAGCACCAGGAAGCAGACTGCAAGATCCCATGAGACATGGCTGTATGGTGTTGATTTGATACAAGACCATACAGGAATAATTGTTACCATTACTGTGTATCTATCTAATTTCATGGGATATCTGACAGTGTTTCTATTTGGAGGTTAATTTGTATCACATTCAGAACAGACTAGGAGACATTGATGGATTACAGCTCAGAGAGGGATTGAAGCATATTATATTGTCTGTCGTTAAGCATGAGTAATTAAGTATACTCGATTTTGTATGTCTGAGTGGTGCTTGTTAGTTCTAACTGCGAACTTTGCATATTCTATATCTGCCCCCTTCTGACTGTGTGCAAGAGGGATAATTATTACATGAACCTCCCGTTTAAGGGATCGTATCATTAGTGGTTCTGAATAATTGTCCACCTGTCAAGAGAAAGATTAGTCAGTTACTTTGATTTTCACAGATTAGTTCCATCTATGTAGACATTGCATTGCATCTCTTATAAGCAGAAACAAGACTGTTAATAGACTGTGTCCTCTATAGCCAAGTTATATAGGCTGTGGATACCACCCATAGTCACACTTGGCACAATACTATCTTGCCTCCATCTTATGCATTGTATATTGTATTAACTAAAATGACATACATAAACCTATATTGGGATATACTGACCAATTGATGGTTACCCAATATTTAGGATATCTTAAGTCGCCTTACTTGGGGATTTTAATATAATTTGATCACTGTATATATGTTCACTTGCGTCATGGTTAATTACAATACTAATAAAGTTTTATTATTTTTCATGTGATAAGCTACTCTTTATATCAATCATTCCCTTTGAAGCATAACTAATCGGGAATATTGAGATTCCATGACTTACTACAGTAAGTCATAGTATATTTTTTGCTACACCGAGTGCAATTGTTAGAGGGATCTAGTGTAAGCATACTGCTTTGCACTTTCTGTTTTATAGGTTATAATTATCCCTATGCGCCAGTGTATATGTATGTGTGTATGTATATATATATATATATATATATATATATATATATATATATATATATATATATTGCAAAAGAGAAAAAAAAGAGCCCCAATAAAAGCACTCTAGTATGCCTGACAATACAAAACCGCAATGTTTATTGAAAAATGTCACAGAACATAAAATGAAAATTAAAGCACAGAAAATTAAAACAAGGCATGGATCCCCTGAATAGTGCAGACTTGATTTAACCTCTGATCAGGGAGTTACCCTGAAAGACAGTACAAGAGTCTAAATAGACAAATAAATGCTGGAAAGTACCTGACAGGGTGTATATAATAAAGCTACTAACAGACACAACACGGTGGCTAAATAAGGTGGCTGATACACTGAATAGCAAAATGCTGCAGTCTCCCTAGATCTGGGGACAAATGTAAAACATTGCAATATCAGCAGACTCACTGTGAAAAACACATGAATAGTCAAAAAAAAAAAAAAAAAAAAAAAAAAAAAAGCACACCTTAGTCTGTAGCAGCAAATGAATGATACTTCACCTCATGTCAGGTACTCAGCACAGTCTGTGGAGGAGTCAAGGAGCAAGGCTCACAGCACATAAGTATGTCCTAGAGAGGGGACAAAACAGGGGATCCTGCCTACTGGACCTGCTCCTACGCATACTGGGAGTAGAAGGCTAAGGCCGAAACGCGTAGGAGCAGGATCCCCTGTTTTCTATTTTATATATATATAAAATTCTACTGTAATTCGGTTGAGCGGTGGGTCACTTCTCAGTGGAATCATTCATTTCTACCTATCAGGTACATCCCAACGTGTCTATCTCAGGCTCTAACTCCAACCCCTTGGATATCACCTGTGGTATCCCACAAGGCTCTGTTTTGGGGCCCCTACTCTTCTCAGTGTTCATCAATAATCTTCCTACAGCTTGCAAGAGAGCTCCAATACACATGTATGCAGATGACACAATCCTATATGCACACAGCCCTAGCCTCTCCGACCTTGAACACTTACTTCAATCTGACTTTTTGAGACTTGAAAATTGGATTTCCCAAAACAAACTGTTTTTAAACACTGACAAGACTGTAGCAATGGTATTTGGGACCAAGGCTACATTTTTAAAGCTTTCAATGACTGAGCTCCAGATCAGAGCTAACACTAATACCCCCCCTAGCCCCTGTTACTAGTTTTAAATACTTGGGCATATAGTTTGACTCCCATTTAACATTTTGGATGCAAGTTTATAACCTGACATCCAAATCCTATGCTAAACTAGGTGTACTTTATAGGAACAAATCCCTAAGTCTGCTGGTCAGAAAGTGTATTGCACAACAGATGCTAATGCCAATTATCGACTACGGGGACATAGTATACGGCTCAGCACCCCAAACCCACCGTAGAAAACTTGATACCCTCTGCAATTCAATATGCCGTTTTGTTCTCCAATGCAACGGCAACACACATAGCAGCGACATACTCAAGGAACTAGATTGATCATCACTTGAGTCTAGGCGCAAAGTTCATCTTTCCTGTCTTGCCTTCAAATACTTTCTGGGCAAGCTACCCATCTATCTGAACAAGCTCCTCACCCCTACCATATGCAGCACTTATCATCTGAGATCTGACTCCAAAAAGACCTGTTCATGGTCCCAAGGTTCAACAAAGTATCCGGCCGCTCCTCCTCTTACCGTGCACCACAAAACTGTAACAACCTACCGGAGACTCTCACAGCCGCCGGCACCAGTTTCAGTTCTTTCAAATCTAAGGCTGTCTCACATTTTAATTTGGTCTGCAACTGTTGCATACACCAATAATATATAGTATCTTTAACTGTGCATGCAATGTCTTGTTATATAATGCATACCCTGTTCACTTATGTAACTGTATTTGTACCATGTACTATTTGTCATCATAACTATGCCCAGGACATACAGTACTTGAAAACGAGAGGTAACTCTCAATGTATTACTTCCTGGTAAAACATTTTAGAAATAAAATAATAAATATTAGCAGTAATGGTGTTAACTATTTCATCCGTACAAATGATGTATTTTATTTATACAGCACCATCCATGAACATGGCACTTCACAGCAGTAATACACGTGGGGCCAAGCTGGGGGAAAGGTGATTGCCAGATGCTTTCATTCCCACTCTGCAGTTTAGAGCTGCTTTGTGCAACAATCTTTAACTTGCTCCTTGTTGGAAGCGCTTGCAGTTCAGTGATTTGCAGGCATCTTCAATTCCTAAAGATTTATGCAGACTTCAGAGTTTGTGTTTCTACCCAAAGGAGAAAAACACTTGGCATTTGCTTTAATCCTTTGACTGCTCTTAATGAACCCACTAATCTCTATTACAGATCGCAGAAGGGATGGCTTACATCGAGAAAAAAAACTACATCCACCGAGATCTTCGAGCAGCTAATGTGCTGGTCTCTGAGTCTCTGATGTGCAAAATAGCTGACTTTGGTCTTGCTCGAGTAATAGAAGATAATGAGTATACTGCAAGAGAAGGTATGTTGTACTCTGCTTTCTGTTCTGTAAAACCTGTCCACTGCACAGCTATACAAGTGTGAAAATACAATTATAATCCAAGAGAGATTTCCAAATATCCTCTAAATCTACTATCTTTAGAGAAAAAAATAAAGTAATATTGCAAATATATATATTTGTAATCTCTTGCCCTTGGTACACTATTTGCAAATGCAAAGGCAAAACAAATGTATCTGTTGTGTTCTCTTTTCACCCAACATAATTATCATTTATTTATTTTGCTTGCCTCTGTGCCAACAAGTATTAAACATTAATCAATGCCCTACATTTGATGCAGAAGGCGCAGAATTAAAATGGTTCTAAAAATGGCAGGAAAGATGGGCCAATGTTTATATTTGAAGGTTGATAAAGCCCATCCCTTCCCACAAATACAGACTGGAAGAGATGACAGAAAGGGGAAAACAAGTCTTTGCAATATTCGAGGTACAGGATACAAATTTCACAGAAAGAGAGCGGAAAGGTGGGCATCCATTGAAGCTCTAAATGTTCAGTAGAAATTTTTAGGGAAAAAAGATTTAGATCCATGCAGCAGCATTCCAGAGGAATCTAAACAAGCTCCTCACCCCTACCACATACAGCACTTATCACCTGAGATCTGACTCCAAAAGACTGGTCACACTACCAAGGTTCAATAAAGTATCCGGCCGCTCCTCCTTCCCTTACTGTGCACCCCTCAACTGGTACAATCTACCGGAGACTCTCAAAACTGCCACCAGTCTACGGTCTTTCAAAATTAAAGCTGTCTCATATTTTAACCTGGTCTGTAACTGTTACATACGCCTATAATATATATTATCTTTAACTGTTCATGCAGTGTCTTTACATTAAATGAAATGTGTTATACGTTCTATATAACCATGGATTTGTCATCATAACTCTGTGCCCAGGACGTACTTGAAAACAAGAGGTAACTCGCAATGTATTACTTCCTGGTAAAATATTTTCTAAATAAATAACTGGCAGGCGCAAAAAAAGATTAAAATCATTTTAAATACAGGGGATACATTGATATTTAGACAAACATTTCCATAAAATGAAAGTTTATTGTGGTAAACAGCTGTGGGATACATTTTAGCGTATTCAGAAACCAAAATGTTCTGTCTGAATTCTGGGCATTACTGACAGACGGACAAGACCCAGTAACCGCTAAATTAGGAATATAATAAGCAGATAAAACTAATTTAGGCCTTTTTAGTAGTAATCCTCTACAAACATGAGATTACTTGGCCAATGATACGTTAGTTGGGCTTTAACTCCGGGGCCTGAACAGCCAAGTAATGCCCAGTTCTTCATGAATTATTACTTCATTTCCTTTTTCTTGCAGTTTCATTATGATAGCGCTAACACTAACAGACAATGTTAATTTATATAGCACTAAATTGTTTGATAAGAGAAAAAACCCTAAATAATCACATATATAAATAAATGCTGGGCAGCTGCCAAATTACTAAAACAAGGCCACCTGGTCAGACGCAAACAATTGGGAATAAAGATAAATTTGGCGCCTTAAATTAGTACAGGTAGTCCTCGTTATCCAACGTTTCACTTTACAACGAATGGCATATCCAACGCTTTACAATGCAACCCGAAGGGCCATTTTTCGACGCTTGAATGCGTCATCCAACGCTCATCGCCACTGATTAACATGGGATTCACTTTACAACGGTTTCACTATCCAACGCTACTTCCAGAACGGATTCCGTTGGATAACCGAGGACTGCCTGTACTGAAAATTCAATACTATTCAGTGATGTACAGTACCACACGGTGAATGTCCTTGTGGATTCCCATGATGATGGATGTAGTATTAAATCAAATACATGTAATGAAAGAAAAAAATACACATCATAATACTGTAAAGAGATACAGGTAGTCCTCGTTATCCAACGTTTCACTTTACAACGAATGGCATATCCAACGCTTTACAATGCAACCCTGTGGGCAGTTTTTCGATGCCGGAATGCGTTATCCGACGCTGACCGTCACCGATTAACATAGGACTCACTTTACAACGGTTTCACTATCCAACGCTACTTCCAGAACGGATTCCGTTGGATAACCGAGGACAGCCTGTATAACAAATAACAACCTAACAAAAATAAATTAAATTAAATCAAACTAAGTAGAAGCCTCAAAAACAAAGCAGGTGATGAATACATTTATTAAAAATATAAAAAAACAAATGGAAACTAATTCCATACACAAATCCAGTAATACTCTGCAGCACACGGTGAACACCCTACTTACTAGACAGAAGATATTAGCAAGCAGTGGATAGTGTCAGAGAGTATCCCCTCTCTTATGGAAGTTGTACACACCATTTTTTTTTCCAGCACAGCATAAGCATTTGTTTAGTATACAGCATGGGGATACAGCAGGCTTTAGTATACAGCATGGGGATACAGCAGGCTTTAGTATACAGCATGGGGATACAGCAGGCTTTAGTATACAGCATGGGGATACAGCAGGCTTTAGTATACAGCATGGGGATACAGCAGGCTTTAGTATACAGCATGGGGATACAGCAGGCTTTAGTATACAGCATGGGGATACAGCAGGCTTTAGTATACAGCATGGGGATACAGCAGGCTTTAGTATACAGCATGGGGATACAGCAGGCTTTACTTTGAACCATACAACATACCAAAAAAAATCCTTATTTTTTAGTTCAATGTTCTCTAAAATTCATTGTCACATAATATCCATAGTTTCATAGTGTTCTCTACAATGAAATGCATCATGTTATGGTCAAAGTTCCAAAACACACAGTTTGTTCCAGCAATGCTGCTGCTTGTTACTGTGCACGGTGTACGATTGCAAACAAACGCCAGTATTTGCAAATTAGATGATGGAAGACGTAGTGGTCTTGTGTCTAAACTCACAAGACTGTGATGCTGAGCCCTGAATTAAGACTTCTTCAAATAGTCCTGTTAGTTTGACGAAACAGTTCGTTTTTGTTTATTTAAACTCTGGAGACGTCAATGGATGCAGACAAATGTGATCATATAATAATAATTTTTTTTAAAGTAGGAAGGAATGTGGACGTGTTAAAGTGGTCATTAGTTACTGTACACACTGCATTGCAGTAATGACCCATATTTCATATTTCATTTTGTTGACTAATGCACTGGTGTCTTGTAATGTCGTTACTCTGATTTTATTTTTTTTTGGTGTGCTTTCATTAGCTGGAGCAGGGGTGCTCAATCTTTCCCTGTTGCGCACCCCTGCCTGCTTCCCTCCCTGCTCACACACACACCCCTCCCTACCCCCTCCCTTAGCTTCGGCGTCAAATGACGCTGCGGGGTCCGTCAAATGACGCTGCGGGGTCACGTGACCCCGCGGCATCATTTGATGCTGCGTTGCCATGGTGACACGTCACCGAAGACAAGGTAAGTGAAGTTGCAGAGGCCTCACGCAATCCCCCCGGCATTAATTTAAATCCCTTGGGGGAAGAGCGCGGAGCCTCTGCAACCAGCGCACCCCCTTGAAAAATCTTGTGCCCCCCAGTTTGCGCACCCCTGAGCTGGAGGAACCTGCTGACAATTTTATGGGACGATAAGATAGGTCCTTCTCTATCTTGAAGTTAAGATGTCACCTTAGTCAATAAATCTATGGATCGAATTCTTTTGTTCCATTATTTATTCAGAGACCGATATACAGCATCACAGCATCCTTCTTTATAGGGATTACAGCACAGGTATCCAGCAAGTTATTAATGGAGAATTAGACAGCACAAGTGCCAAGTAATTCTAAATTCAATACACAGGATCACACACCTACTTAATATGCTCTTGTCCGGATTTCTAAAATATGGTTTATGTACGTGTTTTTTCCAATTGCAACTGTTCTTTCAAATATGTTATATTTCACCGCATAACACTCCTTGTCTCATTCCCTTTCATATGTTCTCTACCAACTTTCTGCCTCTTTAAACATACCAAGGACGCATACCTCATTCTTTCTACTCCCTAAATTTTCTCGCTGTATTTCACTAAGATCCCTTTGTATTAATGACTTTGCTACTTCTAGATAAATAAACATTGCATTTCTGTGTATTTTCTCTGCTTTTTCTGTTAACTATTTAAGCTCTAGCATATAGATAGATATCCTATCTTCAGTGACCAAGTCAATTTAATTTGTGTGTAAAATTGTATGTCTTGTGTTCCATGATCGTGGTTGTCTTGTGTTCCATGATCGTGGTTGTCTTGTGTTCCATGATCGTGGTTGTCTTGTGTTCCATGATCGTGGTTGTCTTGTGTTCCATGATCGTGGTTGTCTTGTGTTCCATGATCGTGGTTGTCTTGTGTTCCATGATCGTGGTTGTCTTGTGTTCCATGATCGTGGTTGTCTTGTGTTCCATGTTCGTGGTTGTCTTGTGTTCCATGATCGTGGTTGTCTTGTGTTCCATGATCGTGGTTGTCTTGTGTTCCATGATCGTGGTTGTCTTGTGTTCCATGATCGTGGTTGTCTTGTGTTCCATGATCGTGGTTGTCTTGTGTTCCATGATCGTGGTTGCGGTCTTGTGTTCCATGATCGTGGTTGTCTTGTGTTCCATGATCGTGGTTGTCTTGTGTTCCATGATCGTGGTTGTCTTGTGTTCCATGATCGTGGTTGTCTTGTGTTCCATGATCGTGGTTGTCTTGTGTTCCATGATCGTGGTTGTCTTGTGTTCCATGATCGTGGTTGTCTTGTGTTCCATGATCGTGGTTGTCTTGTGTTCCATGATCGTGGTTGTCTTGTGTTCCATGATCGTGGTTGCGGTCTTGTGTTCCATGATCGTGGTTGTCTTGTGTTCCATGATCGTGGTTGTCTTGTGTTCCATGATCGTGGTTGTCTTGTGTTCCATGATCGTGGTTGTCTTGTGTTCCATGATCGTGGTTGCGGTCTTGTGTTCCATGATCGTGGTTGTCTTGTGTTCCATGATCGTGGTTGTCTTGTGTTCCATGATCGTGGTTGTCTTGTGTTCCATGATCGTGGTTGTCTTGTGTTCCATGATTGTGGTGGTGGCAGTTCACTTAGACCTGATAAACTTATTGTATTATGCCAGGCATAAAGCCAGCTGGGACAACCTTTTCTCGATTGCTACATAGTATTATCTTGTATGCTTCCATGTAAATGTGAGATGTTTTGAAATGTAATATTTTCATTTTTTTAGGTGCAAAATTCCCCATCAAGTGGACTGCTCCAGAAGCAATCAACTTTGGCTCCTTTACAATAAAGTCGGATGTGTGGTCCTTTGGGGTTCTACAATATGAAATAATTACATATGGAAAAATCCCCTATCCAGGTAAAGAAAACCAACCATTAGAAGGGCTGGTTGTGCTATTGGCAGAACTTGTAGAGGTTGTTCTAGATCACAGCCCTGCCATGTATGCCATGTCTCATTCTTTTAGAGACACGGGTTTAGGAGCTCTCAGGACATGGCCTGTTTAGCCACATATTCCCTCTGCTTCCTTTTTATTGAATGTTTGCTGAGGGGGGAGGGGACATGCTCACATTGAAATCCTGGCGACAATGCCTGTGTGCTTTAAAATAGCAATTCTACATTCCCCACCAACCTCCCCCCCCCCCCCCTCCTATTTTAATTTATTTTTTATTTGTATTTATAAAGCATTCTACATTCTGTAAATGTATAATTCTACATTCTTACTAAGCTGGCTATCGTTTGGTACAAGTCTGTCAAAATCCTTATGTGTTCCTAACATAATGGTTGCGTCAGTCAGCATAACGCAGCAGCTACAATGTATCCTTATATTGAATAAATATATATGTATATTTTTTTTTAATGCAGTATGTATTATCAAATACTAGAACGCTGATTATGTTTAGAAAAGAGTAAAACATAAGATTTCACATTTTGCTACTTTAATAGCAATTTCTTAGGGTAGTATCCTGGCAACACATTTCTGTGCTGTGACCTGCACAGCAGCCTGCAAAGGGAAAGAGGATCATCATTACTTGATTACAAGTGTATAATCTGAGGCAAAGGTAGATTTCAATGATGTGCTGGAATGAAACCAACACACTTGTGTATTCAAGACCAAATAAACTATTCAAGTCTCCATACTGCATAACCCTTGCAGCATTAGTGCAAAACCGCTCCTACATTTGTTAGAGAACACTTCCATTTCAGAGACGTTTGTTTTTTTCTTTAAGGCGACTGCCTCGGTGCACGTGTGGGGGTGCCTGGCGGCGCTCGTTCCCTGCATCAGCACCACCTGATCGACTCCAGTCGATGAGGTGGTGGGGGCGTGGCCATGATGTCACGTGGCTGGTTCGCCCTCATTGGCTGACCCACCGCCGTGACATGGCCAATGCTCGGCCGCCCAGTGCCAATAGACAAAAATCTTGTCTTTTGCAAAGGCGGTGGCACATCATGCTTTGTACGCGCATGCACACACGCCGACTGGGGTCTGCCCCATAGAGGGCTGTACTTTGTGTGCAGGGTGCAAACAGTCGCAGCCACCGGGGACGAAGCCTTGGGCTGTAGACCACGGGTGGGTACCTGCAGTCTTTAAGGGCCGCCAACGGGTGAGATTTTAAGGATATCCTTCCTTCATCACAGGTGACTCAATCAGTGGCTCAGTCATTGACTCAACCACCTGTGCTGAAGCAGGGATCTGCTTAAAACATGACCCGTTGGTGGACTTGAGGACTGGAGTTGCCCACCCATGCAGTAGACAGTTGTCTATTCACCGGCTGCAGCATGCAAAGTGTTCAGGAAGATTCCCTCATGCCTTCCTTTTGCCTCTCCAGGGATGAGTAATGCTGATGTGATGTCAGCCCTTCAAAAGGGCTATCGGATGCCGCGCATGGAGGCCTGCCCTGAAGAGCTATATGACATAATGAAACAGTGCTGGAAGGAGAAAGCAGAGGAGAGACCAACATTTGATTATTTACAGAGTGTGCTGGATGATTTCTACACCGCAACAGAAGCACAATATCAACAGCAACCATAGACACACCACTTTCTTGCTATTGTATGATGCAAAAGAAGAATGGATTAACCAACTCCGTTTCCTCTTTCAAGCACATGGAAAGTCTGCAAATACTGTAAAAATAGAAAAGCCCATCATGGAATAATTAAGTTCAGTAATATATATCTTTCTTTACCATGGTTATTTGATTTGTGCCACTTTAAGTATACGGGTGATGTACAGTTGTTAGTCACATTTCTGAAATCAATAAAACATATGTACATAAGAGCCATCTCTCTGTACACTTATATTGATTTCAATATGCATTTTGGGGTGTTCAAAATGCGCCTTTGGTCATTGTAGACATTGACCGAACTAAAAAAACACAAAAATGCCTCTGACACATCACTGGTTAAGTATCCAAACGTATTACTCCATGCACTCCAAAAACATGCAGTACTTGTGATGAGGTTTTGGGCTGTAATTGTGATCACAGCGCTGATATTCTAAGCTTGTGATGTGTCACATGAAGCCAAGAAAACAATAAGGTACTGTTGAAATTAAAGAGATGCTTTAAATAATATCGTCTTTTACATTTACTGGAACCCTGAGACGATATTGTCTGATTCTGAATACACAAACCAACCTACAGATTTTCTATGTAGAGCATATTTTGTGTATAATCATCTTTGCGACCTAACAAATACAAGAAAATAGCATTATAGTTAATCGAATAGACAAATATTTCATGCAGCGTGCAGACGTGTCATCCTTTTTCAGCACACAGGGTGACAGGATGTACTGTAGCTGAAGTACTGTTTTGGTGGTAAAATGGGCTGATCCCAGTATAAGAGTGTCTCTTTTAGACTGGCTGCCCATGAGATGTGTATGAATATATATTTTATACATGAAAGTTGAAAAAGCCTTTCATTTGATCTGTAAATGTCATGTACATGTAAATAAACAGTGCGGTGTGTTACTATGAGGCAGTTATGTTTGTACGTTAATAAACAGCTGCCTGCCTTAGGAAACTAAGCAGCATTTCCTCCAGTGTCACAAGGAGTTAAATGAGGATTGACACCAATACAATGTTCTAAACTGGTTCAAATATATATAATAAAAAAAATGGTAGATCTGCAAAAAGGGGTTTTAGTGAAGGAGAAATAAGGTCTGTTTTGATCTGTTTCAAGTGTACTGTACTGTATGTTAAAACACGCCTGCTTGAGGCGTGCCTTGTCGTCATTATTCCTATTCTCTGAAAGAGGGGTGGCCATCTCCTGCCGCAAAGGCCACCAACAGTTCAGGTTTTTAAGATATCCCTGCTTCAGCATAGGTGGCTCAGTCAACAACTGAGCCACTGATTGGCCACCTGTGCTGAAGCAGGGATATCCTTAAAATCTGGCATGTTGGGGCCCTTGTGGACTGGAGTTGGCCACCTCTGCTCTATAACATGAAACATGCTTTGGGACCATTATGCTTGCATTATTTAGGGCAGCAGTGATTATAATTATATACTATATTTTAGTTTTTGTCGAGTTACTGTAGTGCACTTTTTCAGTGCGGGTTCAAATATATTGCAGGGCCCTAAAGAAGTAGAAATGTAGAACTCCGAGACAGCAATGACTGTTTCAAACCTATTAAAGAAATAAATTGCAATAAAGTGGTTTGTCTTGCAAAGTACAGCTCAACCCCGTTATAACACGATCCGTTACAACGCGAATCCGCTTATAACGCGATGCAAGCGTGGCTCCCAATTTTCGTATTTATGAATACTTTACAACACGATTATTGGTATCTTAATTACTTTGTTATACAGTGCATACAATTGTACCTTATTTCTAATGCGATCCGCTTATAGCGCGATGTGATTCTTTGGACCCCAAGCGCAGCGTTATAAGGGGGTTGAGCTTTACCTTGCGTTCATCAGAGAAACATTAGACCACCATTCATAATTGTGGAGAAATCCTTGGGAGGTAACTTGAAGCAGTGTGGAATTACTTTTTTGATTATTATTATTTTTAATGCACCTTTAAGATTATAACTGTTTCCCATCCATTACTAGTATAAAATGAAGTAGCCATTGTTTTTTTCCTATGGTTCATTTGGGAGGTATTCGTAAAGCATTTAGTATTTCCTCGGACAAGAATAAACCAGAAGGGAAAAGTCCTAGGAAACCAGATGGTTTTTATGCACATATTTGGATATATTTTGAGTGTGTCAATGTAAAAGAAAACAACCATAAAAACCGTTGTCATTTAATTGTTTGTTTAATTTTCTAAGAGCTGTATTGGACCTGGAGAAATGTTGTTTTCTTGTAGGCTGTGATGCCTATAGGGGGCCAACATTAAGGCACTTAGATGAATTCTAGTGCAAAGAGCTTTGCAAACCTCAAAGGTTTCTTCAAGTGTCCCTCTGTACAGAGATTTTACCTACAACAAAACTATAATTCAATTGTAAGATTGGAACATTCTCTTGTAAAATAGCCCACGTAGGCAAATGAACAAGGCTGTGTTACCAGGAACATAACCAGCTACAAAAATGTCTCAATTACATTTCACATTCGGTACCGGCATTCTTTTTATGATCTTCAAAAGTATGCATGTACTAAGCTTACTTTTACTTGAGTTGTAAGCTTTTTAATAAAGCAATAGTTGCAACAGTCTTGGCAGTGACATACATTTTTTATTTTATTTTTTTGTATTCACAAACTAATGTAAATAATTGTGTGGTTTTCTTTGTTTAGTCGTACTCTTCAGAATATGTCACATTGAGCTCGTGTGAGGGCAGTTTCTCCTTCTACATTTTGATCAGGCTATACGTAACCATGTATTCTAGTAAACAAAATGTTTAATAAATAAAATAAAAATATTTAAATGGTGAATGGAGTGTGCATTCAGTTGTAATCGTGTGGGTTTTTAGATGTACCAGGTTCTATTTTTATAAAAATGGCTACATCGTTTTCAGGTCCTACTATATTTGGGTCAAAAGAAAACATATTCTTGTCTATAGTTTAAAAAAAAAATGTATTCATTAAAATAAATACTGAAAAAGAAAAATTCCAAGATGCTTTTATTGCTGGGTTCGTGCAGTGTGTCTAATTACAGTACCACAAGGACTGATGGAACTGGGACGGCTTTGCGCTATGAAACGGCAATACATGCTTCCCTAAAACACTTGATTACCTACAATACATATTATGGCAGACTCTGTCACAATCTTCCATGGTTTAAAGAATATAAAATGTGTGTGTAAAGGGTTTGGTGCATTTAAAAGCTATGGGTGTCGCTAAGTAAAAACATGGAAACTGATAAAACATTAGGGTCAAGATGTGTACTGGTATTTTTAGACTACATTTTAAAATAACCCTTTCATCATTTAATACATTTAGGGTTTATTTAGTTACAAGATGGGTGATGGTATTTTGTTCATCTGTTACTTGGTTCATTATGCATCAGAAATGTCTAGTAGAAGTTAATCAGTCCAACTGTGCTGTAAGGAGCAACTTTGTTTAGAATGCTAATCGGCAAAAAGCAGACCCTCCACCGCTTAGTAGAGCTATATAACTTCAGTTATTATTCTTTTCCCAATGGGACTCAAAGCGCTTCCCAGTTAGAAAAAGGAAAAAAGTAAACCGTTAAGGTTATAAAAGAGACCAAACACAAGGAAAGATGCAATACAGGATGGGACGGTACTGTAGCTATTAAATGCCGGACAGGTTGATGTTCATAAATGAAATGCCTCGGTAAACAGGTAGGTCTTGAACCTGTTGTGACGCGGTGATGTCATTAGCAGTGGACGGAGTTGCGCGGAGCTTACTTTCACTTTGTGTATATCGGGAGGTTATTTTATCCCGGGCAAGCACTGCTCCTCTGATCTGGCTATAGATTATTCTATCTTTCTATACATCATTGGAGATACAATTTGTTTGGCAGTTTGGCCCATGCGGACGCATTTTACCAGAGCCTTGGACTTTATCTTCGAACTACCCGCTGATGGTATCCAGGTCCTGGATGGTGACTACACGGTTTCTCTCCTATGAATTTCATTTGAATGATTCTGTAAGTGCATATTGCAGTAATATATATATATATATATATATATATATATATATATATATATATATATATATATATATATATATAGAAGAAAAGAAAAAACAGGCGCACACCTAGTGCATTAAAGTATAACAATAAGTTTATGGAACAATAAAAACAGACAAATGCCCACTCACAAGTGTAACGGTATTTCGAGCAGTTATGAGATAGGCCCTCATAAGCCAATGATAGCGTCCGGATCAACAATGGTGTCCTCTCCTGCACACAAGTTGCGCGGTCTACTTCTACCGGAAGTGACGTCCACCCGGTCAGGTGCCCCGTAGAAGGAAGTCCCTCCGGGAACCAGGACCTTCAGCTGCCTGCTTCTGGCTGCTGCGCCTCCAGGGGAAACGGAGAAGGATCCTCACTTCTGTTTGGCTTTGCCTCTCTCAGCGTGCATTCGTCTCAGCCCGTAACGAAGGTCTCAGTGGGGTAGCGTCTCTTCTGCCTTAGCCACGCCCTACGCGTTTCGTCATCTATGATGACTTCATCATATCATGACTTCATGAGCAGTATGGAACCAGTGACAGGGTATATGGCTCACAATAAAAGCCTAAAAAGGACAAGTATATAAGAGACAGCACTCAAAATGAATGCAGGGGGGAAGCCCATAAAAGAACTCCCAGTGCAAACACCAGGTGAGTAGTCTACTCACCCTCCTTTGTAGCATCTGCTACTATGCACTTGCAATAAAGCATTTTTATTTTTGTAATCAGCCTCCAGCCCTATCTTTGTAGCAGTGCACCACCATTTTTCTTCATCCTGGTTAACAACTTTCCCTGTGAACGGCCGTTGCAAGCTGGAACACCGTTGGGAGATGGAGTGTTGCGTCTCTTCCAGATTCTGAGCCTGGGTGGTCTCAACGCCTGCTTATGCATTTTTCTTGTGAATGCAATACTTTTTATCGTTTTTAATTTATAAAGCAATCTGTTCCATCAGTGCCTTCTCTATTTTTCTATGTGGGATCCCCCTCCTTTTGCCCCTTACTTTCTTCATCTGGCTCTGATGGACACCATAATGAGAGTGCTTAGATGCATATATACGAGTTGGTTACTCTGAACAAACGCACTGCCTATACCACTAATGGACCATGTGAGTGAGTTATTCATCTATTATTTCATCAATTCACAATACTGTACTGCATTATATTTGTTTATTTTTCATATACACCTGGATCTATTTGCGCTCCTGAATCTCTGTTTTTTTGCCATTCGTTTATGGACTTTTCGGGATCAGCACTACTTTCAGTTATTGTATAAATGCATTATAAGTTATATTACACACGTGTGTTCACATGTATCACTTTTACATGATATTTTCACTTGATTCTTTTCTGTTTGTGTTCACATTATCCAACTGGTAAGGATGTAGACCGGTTTTAAACGAGTAAGTAGATAAGATGGTGACGTCATTGTAATGTACAAAACTATCTAAAAAATATTTGAGTTATTTCAGATTTTTGGGTTTCAAAGCACATCATCTTTATTTTTACGGTGGCAATCCTACCTAGGATAGGGTAGTCAGGCATCCCTTATATACGGGATTGTCCCTAATTTCATTGACTCGTCCGTTGTCCCATAGAGGTCTGCCGGGATGCATAATTGTCTCCTATTTTAGTGCCTTGATGTGAAATGTCCGAATTTAAGATTACTGCAATTAAATCAGTCATAAAAAAACGTAATAAATTTGTATTTGAGTGTAATAGTTACTTTTTTCCTGACAGATTTTGCCTTTCTAAATGATTAAGATAATAAATGTAGGACACTGCCTGGTCATCTCATAATACTGTATCATGACACCTCCTCTTGTAGGCATTACTATTTCTCCCACTGCTACTTGTTAGTTCAGTGCGAGTCTTTCCCGCCCGCCAAAAGCAGTGATGATTTAAAAAAAAAGAAAAAAAAAAGATCATTCAGCTTGAAGCATTTGCAAATCGTTCCTCTCATTATGAGATCACACTTTCATACTGGATTTTGGTGTCCTGTATTATAAAAACTTAAATGTGGTAATCCTAACCTAGGGTCCTATTGGACAGCAGTGGACGTAGTATGTTTCAAGCGCTTCTGGCAAAGGCATTAATGCATTAAATGTAGGCGATTGACGTGAGATTTTTTTCCCCCAATACATTTCTAAACTGCTATTTTCATGGTAACCGAATGCGCTGCATGTTTTTACAATTGTTTTCTAATCTCTTGTGATTAATATAGGTTTTAGGACCAAAGAATAGCTCTAAACAGATGAAAGGATAGGAAAGGAAAAATCTAGATTCTGTAAAATGGGGAGATATTTTTTTTTTATGTCATTACATTACATGTACATTACACATTTTTTTTTATGTAATTACATTACATCATTTGTTTAAGTGCTTTTAGTTCTGTAGGACTGCCGTCCTTGCATGTCATTTTTATAATATACATGTAATAGTTGGAGTTCAAACGTACCCTGGACATAACTGAGAAGAATACTTATTTTTGCAACAAAGAAACCTGTCCTAGTATTAAAGGAATAGAGGGACGACTGAAGAATTCAGAAGTCTCCATATATAATGTTAGAAAGAATCCTTAGGATTCTGGTTCTACCTCTTTCAAAATTAGGAAAAGGTTAAGAAAAGTTCACAATTATTTTGATACTTTAGAGGCAGTCATGCGGCACTTAAAAAAAAAAAAAGAATTATTGTTATTTAATAGATGCCGCCTTTGATTACTTTTTAAGAAAACTAATTACCTAACTGGACGCTCGATTTATTCTCCTGTAATCGATCAGCAAAGATCTTGCTTCACCGAGTTCATTTAATGGTATATTAAAGCTCATTAAAAGTTGCATTAAAGGAGCAATACAAGTAATGTCCTACATGATTTTTTTTTTTTTAATAAATCAGTTCTGTAGTATGAGAATACTTTGCATATTTTTTTAATTTCCTTTCTTATTTCAACTGTATGCTATTTTTTTTTTATATACTTCATTTTTATTAAACATGTTTTGTTGGGAGGGAAGAGAAAGGAAAAAGGAGGGGAAATGCATTCATGTACATATCATTACAATATATTGAACAGTACGTGACAGGTATTTGTTTTAATTTAATGCTTTGTTTCCCTTTATCAATATTTACTCATCGTGAAGCAACATCCCAACCTTAAAACATCAGCATTATCATAATGAATTGCCTCGATCAGTAAGTGACATTGAACTCGCATTCGTTCGAGATCACGTCTCAAGATGACCCCAGATGTCTCATACCAGATAGGGTGCATAGAGGGACGTTATTGCTATTTTTAATGTTTTCATATACTGATAATCCTTTGATTTCTATAGCAGGTTTTAGCATATCTCCCCAGCAGTTGAGGATATTTGCAACACTTTCAGGTTTGTGATATGTTTCAAATGTTCCCAGCACTTTGAGCTGCAAACTGTAACAATAGGCAATGCTACCGTAGTAATATAAGAACATATTCTACCTGCTGAGTTTCACTGATTTAAGGTTGTATTGAAACGGAAAAACAGCCATTGCATGAAACCAGGATATTTGCTGTTCGATCAAGGGAAAATAAAAATCGATCGGCATCGTAGGTAGTTTTCAATAAAAAGGTAATCAAAGGCTGCATATATTAAAGCCAAATGTGTTTTCTTTTGTTTTTGCTTTTTTTTTGAAGTGCCACTTGGACTGCCTCTTGCCGTAGGTGGTATTATCTAATACAGGAATCACTCGATATATGGAGAGACGTTCCGGAAACATTGTCCGTACACCGAAATGCCATATATCGAACCCTATTTACTTTCATTATATAATTTGAGATGTGTTCCTACGGAAATAGTTGTCCCCAAGTCATACTAAAATGTAATCACACTTAATGCAGTAAACCCTTTTAAAGCATATTTAGTTTGAAAAATATAATTGTACGATTCTATACTGTAACAATAATAAAATTCGACATCATTTAAAAAAATAGTTGTGTGTGCTGAGCACGCGCATTTTCAGTGAAACGTTTTGTCTTTGGCCACTGTTTTGTCTCAGATATTGTATACAGGCATACCCCGCATTAACATACGCAATGGGACCGGAGCATGTATGTAAAGCGAAAATGTACTTAAGTGGGGAAAAGGTAGTGCTTCACTTTATTGATGCATGTACTGTACTGCAATCTTCATATACGGGCATAACTGATGTAAATAACACATTTGTAACAGGCTCTATAGTCTCCCCGCTTGCACACAGCTTCGGTACAGGTAGGGAGCCGGTATTGCTATTCAGGACGTGCTGACAAGCGCATGCGCGAGCTGCCGTTTGCCTATTGAGCGATATGTACTTACTCGCGAGTGTACTTAAAGCAAGTGTCCTTAAACCGGGGTATGCCTATATGTAATGGTGATATTTTTCATTAAAATTCAAAACACAATGGGCCTCGTGCTATAACCAGCGATAAGTCCCTTATCGCCAGCTTATTGCCAAAAAAGCCTACTGCTATTCAGTAAGCAGAAAATGGGAGTGAAGACCCCCAAGCAATGCTTCCCTGAGGTAAGTTCATATATGCAGAGAAAGAATTCACATACAATAATATCCTAGGCAGTATAATTAAAGTTCAGAAGATGTATCCCACGGTGTCAATGTAATACACTGAATCTCATTGAAGCAATTTCAAAGTGTTCAAAAATCTTTTCACATAGCCTGCAGGTACCCTGCAATATCATAGCATAGGGAGTTATCCGTGGTACTAATGAGTACTGAAGATAAAACTTGTACTCACTTTGTGGTAACGTGGCTCAGAGGTTTGTGAGGCGGTGCACCAGCTAAGGGGGAAAAAATGCGGCTGGACTGCTCTCTACTGGTACAAAAATATTTGTTTATTGTTGGCACATAAAAACTGCAAGGGGAAAAAAAACCGTTCCGTGCAGCGTTTGTGCTTTATCAAGGAGTCAGCCCCCCAAAATGCAAAAATCGCCACAAATGGTTGCCACGCCTTCTGATTGGCTGTGAAAACCATGTGCCCTTATTTTTTTTTTTTTGTTACTTAAATTTTTTATTGATCATTTTATTATAAACAATAGGGTATACAGAACAGAAAACAAAAAAGGGTGGGGGGAATGCAATAATACAAATAAACTGGTTATGAAACAATAAAGGGGAGGGACAGCATTTGTAACAATATAACACTGTAAACAACAATTTCAATACCACATGTATCACTCTGTTCCAAGCATTCTAGTCTATGTATGGGGATATACCTGCATGACGGAACCTGCATGAGCCCAAATCTCAGAGAATTGTGAGGTAGAACCGTTCAGGTAGGCTGAGAGTTTTTCCATATAGACTATATGCCAAATTTTATTATTTGGTTTAGGATGGGGGCCAGGTTGTTTCCAATTTTTGGCAATTGTACATCTTGTAGCGTTTAACATTTGGGATATTACTCTAGCCTTTTTTCTGGAATGATTGGCCATTGGTTTTCCTAGCAATATATATACTGGGTCGTGTTGGACAGTGATTTCTAGAATCTTGTGTATTAAGGCGAACACTTCCGTCCATGTTTATTGGATTTTCGGACATGACCAGAATATATGTAATACATTCCCCACTTCACCCCAACACAGAGGGGAAAGTGCCCTTATTTTTTTTAAGGTGATGTCATGAAAGGGACTGAAGCCAGCCAATCAGAATGCATTTCCCTTTAACATGACGTCACCAAACCCACATGGTCACAGTCACATGGTACTACAGCCAATCAGATTGTGATAATTATATCCCCAATCTGATTGGTTGTAGTAGACCATGTGATGGCAGCCATGTTTGATTTGGTGACATGTTAAAGGGAAATTAAGCACAGCCATTCTGATTGGCTGGCTTCAGTCCCTTTCATGACATCACATAAAAACAAAAAAGGGGGCACATGGTTTTCACAGCCAATCAGATGGCGTGGCAACCATTTCCCGCCCAAATGTGATGTCACAGGCCATATTTAAGACAGTGACGTCTCATTTGGGCTCAAGAAGTCGTCGGGTCAACTTCGTGAATTTAACATGGGGTTATTGGATTAACAGATGAAGATAAATACAGAAGATAAAGAAAAACAAGGAAAACCCACAGATTAAGAAAGACAATAATGGAAGATTACAGAAAGAAGAATTTTGTAACCTGTCCTGGATCTTCACGGTGGAAGGCGTTGGATTGAGTTTCATGATGTCACGGTACGAGAGCTTGCTAATTCCCCAGGATTCGGAGGTCCAACGCTTCTAAAGGTAAGATAAATATTGAATTTATGTACTTTTATAGGTTTTTTGATTGGACCTGTTTACAGGTACAGATGAATACAGTAATAGCCAATGCATTTTTTGGCAAATGCATTTCTTCTATTGACTGTTTTATTTTCTATGTCTTTATTGTTTTGATTAAATTAATTTAAATTGTCATGGCTTGTTTTTGTCTTTTTACAGATTGGTTAACGATTTTATTTAATGCTGTATTTTGGTGTCTACTGGTTTTAATTAATGTGTTGTCTAGTGGTTGTATGAATTGTTGTGTTGGTTACTGCTTTTAGGTATTACATTTATTTTTTGGCTAATGGTATGAGTTATGATTGGCTAGTCGTTTATTGCTTGGTTGGCTAGTGCTTTTAATTTTTGTTTCTGGGTGTTTTGGTGCTTGTTGTATCTGTTTTATTCTTGTGTATTTTTGACATTCATGCTTTTGTATTAGTGTGACCATTGACTGCTATAGTAAATTATCATGCCCATATTATATGGGTATGATGTACTACTATGCCACTCAATGGGTACAGGGTGGGTGGTTAGGCCTCCCAGGTGGGTGGTGGGGCAGGGTGGGTTAACCCCTTAATTACTATAGCGGTTATTAACCGCTAAGGTGATTAAAGGGTTAGGGGCCATTAAATTGTATTGTTTTTATGTATTGTTGATGACATCGGAGGACATGGCCTTGCAGTATGCTGACGAGGATGCCCTTCATGTTGGCAAGGGTACGTAGAATGGTTTTTATTTAATTTATTTATGCTGGCTAATGTGTTTAATAATGGGCAAATAATTTATTATTACATGTCTGGATAATAGTTATTTTGCACATTACTGTACTATATGTGTTTGGTGGGGGGGACGTGTATTTATTGAAATGTAGGCCATTTTTTTTTTTTAATAGAGGAAAGGTACCACAGGCCAGCGGGGACCCACCCGAGGACTCCCGGACACCACCTGAGGACCCATTGACACCCACAGAGACCACCCGAAGACACCCGTGGGAACCACCCGAGGGCCCCCAGACACCTGTGGGGATGACCCGAGGGCCCCCAGACACCCGCGGGGACCACCCATGTACCCCGTTGGGACCCAGACACCCACGGAGCCTATTGGGGACCACACGAGGGCCCCCAGACATCCGTGGGAACCCCCCCACCCCAGCCTGTGGTATTAATTCTGTGTTTAAAATAAATAAATAATGGTTTTATGTGGAGGCACAGGGGGTGGGTTGTGTATTGGCGGTTATTACATATTTTAATTACTCGTGTAGATGAGTAGGGTGTCTCTGAAGCAGAACCTCGTTGATTTGAGGTCCGGGGACACCTGCCACCCTTATGGGGTGCCGGTATCTCCTATCCTATGCATGCAAATGTCTCACATCACGTGACCAGGACATTTCAATGCATAGGAGATACAGGCCCCACTATGGGGTGCTGGTATCTCAGGAAGCAGGGTGTCCCCGGACCTGGAATCAACACGGTTCTGCTCCGGAGACCCCCTGCACATCTACACTAGTAATTCAATTTAAATATTTTTATTTCGGGCGAGATTTGTGCAGGCAGAGGCGGCTATCTCTCTGCAGCAAAATCAACTCGTCGGATGAGCCCTTTTCAGAGGGCCGATCATCTCTTCGTCAGCAACTCGCCATGTTTCCAACTGTTGCCATCACTGGTATTTGGGGCTTTCTGCATACCGTGATAGCAACGCTGTCAAATGGAGATTTAAAAACCTTCCCGATTTTTTTTTCTATCGGCGCTAACTGCATGAGGCCCAATGTCGGTGACAAAACGCAAAGAAGTTTGACTTAGAATGCGCGTGCTCGACCCACGCCTGTTTGAGCTATTTGCACTTCTATAGTTATACTAACTGTTTGTGTGTGCGCGTCTCTGGTGCCTCTGTCTCCCAATAAATGAAATAGTGAATACTTCCTCAACAATGATCATAGGCTCCCAAACGTTCTTGTTTGATCGCCAAATCACAGGTAGATTATGCTTGGAGTAGCCCTCAATAGCCCACGGATTTTCAGAATGGTACACCAGTAAGGGCTTCAATTTAAAGTCACCCTCAGCATTGACATCCAGAAGCGTCAAACGATCTTAAGGCCGTGCTAGTGCCGGCTACACAACGTCGCGTCAAAACAAATGTATTGACGCCGTCGCGTGCGCTTATAGTAGGCGTGACTTCAATTTGCCAAGCTGACAAAGTTATGCAAGAACACTAGGGTATCTGGACAGAAATATTGTGGCATGATTAGTGCAAAATATTCTTATGTCTGTATTAAATCCTTGCAACCGATACAGATTTTAGCATCTATCCACTTTTTTCTAATCAAGGAATAAGGAATAACCTACCCAGCTGTAAGTGAAATCCATTGCAAGAAAAATGCCAAAGTACGTGTTTGCCTTCACACAACCAACACCAGCATAATATTCTTAAAGGTACGCAGATTTAAAGAGTCCTGTGACCAAGTAAAATTCTGTAAATTATAACATTGTGCAGAATATTACACTTCCAAGAGTAGAGAAAATGAAAGAATTTGCTCTGGCTTGAGAAATGTTAGTGAAAATAAACATTCTAAAAATACCTTTATTTTTGTTTTGCAAAAACATTAAATATGAAAAGCAATAAATACAAACTATATAACAAAAAAACCCAAAAAAACCACCACACGCTTATTTACGAGCTAGTATTGGTCTTTTTCTAGATGTAGTTGGGGTCTCCTCCAATTTCTCAAGGGATTTGCCACTACTCTTTTTAGGAGTGCCTGTCAATGTGGATTTAATATTAGAAAACAAGCCTTTTTTTGTTTTTGGTTGACCAAGATCCATGGAAGACGAGATCTTTCGTATTTCATCAAGTTCTGCTTGGAGTTCTGTTACTGCCGTCTCAAGTTGAGGAGCCCGCTCTGCCAGACTCTGCAGACCTTCAAGTTCCTGCTCCTGTAAGACATAAGTGTTAATATAAGAACATCCACAGAACAAACAGAAACACACCTCTAGATAAAAGATCAAACTTCAGCACAGGTGGCTCAGTCAATGACAGCCACGTGTGCTGAAGCAGGAATAGCTTTAAAACCTGACCTGTTGGTGGCCCTTGAGGACTGGAGTTGGCCACCCATGAACTACTGTAGAACAGAGAGTGTCCAAAGTAGTGTATGCCACAATGACAATTACTCTTTCGCCCTCCATCTTCTAGACACAAAGCTGGCCACCACTACACCAACAAAATTGGTCACAATACTAAAGTGAGTGAATATATGTATAATATTTTCTCAATTACATCACTGAAGCCAAAATAGTCAGTTTGAAGATGGACACTAATGAACAGAGAATGATTTTAAGTGAAAAGAAAACGTGCAAAGTTGAATTCTGTCCTGGAAATATATGCAAGTATAATGCTAGTCCCCAAAAAATAAACAAAGTAGCTTTTTTTTGCATACTATACAGGTAGCTGTGAGAGAACGAAAGATGTTTCAGTTCAAGGATAAAGAGGACACAACATACAGTACCTTTATCTTTAGCTGCTGCTGCAACAGATTATTTTCTTCGGTCAGTTGTTTGGCAGCTAGTGCAGCTTCATCTTTAATAGTCTGTATCTGAATCTTCAATGAGGCTATCACCTATCAAATGAGACATTTAGAAGTGACCAAACTACTCTTATGGTATTTGTTAAAAATGCCTTTAAAATCGTGTCTGTCCCCCCTCCCTCTACGTACATGGACCAAGAGCGTTTGTAGAGAGAATGCCAATTAGGACGTTCAAGTCAGACAAAATGGCCACCTAGGTTTGCGGGGCATGCACGGTTTACCTTTCCTTTTTCTTGACATTGCCTTCTCACATCCAGGGCACTTGACATTGTATGAAGTCCTGAAGAGAAGATCAAGATAGTATGATGATGCATATTTGACAGATCAAGTGACCAACTCATTAGCTTTCCCACTAAATATAAAACAAATGCAGGAAAATGATGTATTTGTAATGTGTCTGAAAGTGTTATTTTTAAAAAAAAATTAATTAATTTTAATCAGGCACACTTGACCATACTTTGTGCAAGGTACTAATCTGTAAAATGTATATAAAAGCCACAAATATATATATTATTAAAAAAACAAAAAAAAAAACAAAAAAAAAACAAAAACAAAAAAACAGGACTAAGTCCTTAAAACTTGTTAATCAAAGGTCCTAAAAAATCCATGTTTTAAGTTTTGTTTTTACAGTTCTAAAAACGTCTTCTAGATGTTTACATGTGAATCGCATTAGACTAGGCCTCCCGCCCAACTGAGCAACAGGTAAACCATAGAAAGACATTCACATGAAGTATGGTGTTCTTGTTTTGCAAATAAAAACATTAATTACAATAAGAAAAAATGGCTGAATGCAGTGTACACATTTATAGATAACATTAGGTGGTATATAGAAAGATAAGTGACAAGCATACATGGACCTGACCAGGCTTCAACCAAGGGCCTCGCCTATGTCTTTTGACAGTCTTTAATGTTATCCTTGATTAGTTTATAGAAGATTTATATGCATTTTTTCCTTTAGGGCTACCAATTTCTTAAGTGGCAGTGTCATTGTGACACCATCATTTTACTGGTAGGAGAGAGTTGCTAAATGTGTTGGAAAATTGGCTATAGATGACATCAAGGAGAACTTTCTATTAGTCTAATATGTAGAGATTCCCCTTGCCACCCTTTTTTTGGTGGCAAGGGGGTAGGGGGGGGGAGCAGTTATTTTACACTGACGTGCTCTGTTTAAGTTATCATGGAAGACAAATCATACACCTGTCTATCAAGAACACACACACTGAAAGTTCATTGTAAACAAAAAAACAGACGTAAAAAAAAAACAATTTCCAAGAGATTAAGCATGCTACCTTGCCACGGTGATGTGATCTTGCAGGGGCTACAACTTGGTCCCTTTGATACATGTAATAGGATAAAAAGATAAAATACCAGGCAACACTAGTAAAATAAGACTACTGTTAAGAGACACATGGTCTCAGAACAAAGAAATCTCACAAATAGTATAGAATAAGAGCCCAAGAACAAGAAACAGCAAGGCTGTGCAAAAAAATTAATTAAAAAAAAGGTTTAACGTACACTTTGCTCACAGAGACTCGTGGTCTCGAATAAATAAAAATAAGATTCTTTACCCAGAGTGCTGCCTGGTATTTCTCTTGATTCTATTAAATGTACACCGATACTAAGTGCATGGGCATTTTCGTTTTAAAAGCAGTAATGGGGAAAGCTACTATGCCATATACCTGCGCTTGTTCCATCTCCACCTGGATCTTTTCCAAGACCAAGGGCAATCTCCAACTCGAGTATTCTGTTATCTCTGACCTGTAAGCACATTTCAGAATGAGTATACATTGAAAAATTGGCACTTCATATTTTTTTCCCCCAACCCGCTTCTATAAATATGACAAAGATCTTTCACTATTAAAAAGGTACACCTTTAAATCCTGCCCTTCTTAAAAAAAAAAAAATACGCCTAGTTAGATATGGTTGAAAAATCTATAAATAATAAAAAAAAAAGTTTAAACCATGTTAAACTTAGCTGAAAAAGGGGGGGGGGGGGGAAGACAAACAGAAAACCCAGTGAAACATTATCCAATTAGGTTTTAAAAGGGGGGAAAAAAAATAATCATTCCTTCCTGGATCAACATCCTTCCTATGTTTACTGTACGTCATGGTATATCCCTGTATAACCACCCTGTATCCCTTGCTTAAAAAAACAAAACAAAAAAAGTGGTCTAACTTTTAGATCAGGGGTGAGCAAACTTTTTATGCCGAGCCCCCCTTTTTATCCATGAAATTTCTCGGGCCCCCCCTGCCTGATGTAATCAAAATCACATGAAAAAAAAAACCTTTATTAAACGGTATACAATGTAAATACAAATATGTATAAGGCCGCGCGTATAGTGCCCGCGACGGCGACGCTAGCGAAAGTTGTATTTCGCTTTGCGGCGGCGGCGACCAGGCCATTGATTGGTTCAGGGGCTGTCTCGAGGCGACAGCCCCTGAAAAATCAAATATTGCCGGCTTAAAAAAATCGCGTGCCACGTCACGCTTACTAGAAGCGAACGCGGCGGCGGCGACAATGCATTTGTTTTCGGGCGACGTCGCGTCGCCGGCACTATAAGCGCAGCCTAAATACTTACATACTTCAACAGCTCGCTCTTGCAAAATTAGGCTGCATCCACGTTGCCGCGGAGAGCGGTGACATCACCAACTCTCCAAGCATGAGCACAGGGTGTCCTGCATAATTTTGCTAGCATGAGCGGGAAGTGTTTACACTTTTTTTTTATTATTATTTCTGTACATTCATAGTATGATTGACATAGTGGCAGCCTACCCTTCCACTTGCAGAGGATCGCAGCGAAGCAGGTTGCCAGCGGAGGAGAGCAGGAACACAGCGCTATTGTAGGGCAGACACCGGAGGGAGGGGCGTTTGACATCACAGCGCTGGGGCGTGCTCCTCCCCCGTACCTCCAAATTACGTGGCCGCCACCTGCACTATTCTGTTTGGCCGCGCGCGCACATCTTTTTTGGCTGCGCACCCAGGTTGATGCAAGCCCTCCGCCTAAATAATCTTGTGCCCGGGGCGCCCCCCCCTCAGTGTGTACACACACACACACGAGTAATTAAGCCTGCTCAGGTCCCCCCATGGGGGTAACAGACAGGAGGAGGAGGGCTTGTCTGTGTGCAGGGAAGGCGCCGCAGCAAGGCCCCGCCCCCTCTGCAGGTAGACACAACAGAACTGGAAGCAGCCTCTGCACGGAGCTTCTGGCCGCCCGTGCACAGCTCTGCCTGCCCCCAGGTTTCACTGCACGCAGCCTGCGCCCCCCCCCCCACATAAAGGCACGCCCCCCAGTTTGCGCACCCCTGCTTTAGATAACCAATACATCTGCAATCGCAGGCTCATGAAATGGTAAATTCCACATTTTAACAGCCCTTACTATAAAATAAACATTTCCTTTGCTGGTGAAATTTCCTTTCCTCCAATTTCAATGGATGACCCAGTCATTTGTACTGTCCTTGGGATGAATACTTCCCTTGAAACTTCCTTGCTTTGACCCCAAACACATTTGAACATGGTTATCCCTTAGAGACGCCTCTTCTAGTGCAAGCAGAATAATTCTAGTTTACCTCAACCTTTCCCTGTTCTTCTTCAAATTCTTCGAATGGTACATAATGCTCTTCAATTTCTTCCATTGCGTGATGATATGCATGGTTCTTTATTGCCTGCTTGTACAATTCTAGTCTGGTCTCCAATTGTTCATCATAAGTTTCTTTTAGATCTTCAAAGCGCTTGCTAAAAAACAAAACAAAAACTCCAATCCAAGAAATGATTACTTTACATTTCATGGAAAGTAGGATGGGCCCACAGACTGTAGATTAAGATCTTTGATTAAACCACTGGTTAGTTACAACTACTGGTTAGTTACAACAACTGGTCTAACAAAAATTGACACATGCAGGAGAAACTCAAGGCTCAATGTGTGTCCAAGTATAAGTTAGACATTTAGCTGTTGCGTTGCATATTTGATTTCCCGTCATATTTCTTTCCACAGTTTCAGTTCTTGCCTAAGCGCATGTGCAAGTATTAATTTGTTTCCCCTTTGTGTCCAATATAAGGGAAAGAGGTATTGAAAGACAAGACAAGTCTTGTTTCATACAAAAAGGAGTGGCTCAGCGAACCAAGACTCTGTAAACACTGAATCAGTGGAGCCTGGTTCAATTCCCGGTGTCAGCAACTTGTGACATTGGGCAAGTCACTTTATGGCCTTGTGCCTCAGGCACTAAAAACAGATTAAGCTCTCCGGGGCAGGGACGGCCTGTAAAAAGTTGTGTGCTGCATACTGCCCACTATACTGTAATTGTAAAGCGCTTTGAGGCCCCGTTGGGAAAAAAAAGTGCTATATGAAATAAAGTTAGTTATATAAAAAAGGTTAATGTATAGTTATACAGATTTAAAAATAAATAAAAAACCTCCAAGATGCATGATTAGTAGGTACACTATAGTTTCAAGCCAGGATATTTTCAGTGGGGAAATATGGTTTACCATTAAAAAATGTACAAGAACCGTTGAATAGACAAGAAATGTGCTCAGAGTGTCTGTGGGGGTCATCAACAGGATTCCATTGACTTCCATGTGAGTCATCAGAAAGGAACTTTATGCACGTGCCCCGCAGAGCCTAAAGTTTCGATGCAAAGCCCCCGACATACCTCCAAGTTTCATCAAGATCTACCATCTGCTGGTACATTGCTTCACCCATCTCCTTCCGGATCTGCAATTCAAGAATCAGTTTGCTTTGTCTTTCGGCAATTAGCTTGGCTCTTAAGTCTTCTATTTTTTTTAGTAGATCCTGAAAAGAATTTACAAGCAGTCACTTGCCTGCAACAGAAGCAGAAATGTGCCAACAGACAGTATGGATGCCCCGTAGTACAAAAGGACTCACTGAAACAAGAGGCAAACAATTATGTAAAATAGAAGTGTGATCCATTATTCCGCTAGCCCTGCCTCCTTCTCCCAAAAAGTAAAATCTGTATCCTGAAATGTAGCTGAAGAGGGAAGGTGGAGGAGGGAATGCTTCACTCAAACTAGAGAGAGAATGTAGAGTGAAAAACAGATCAAATGAGTTGCCACATGAGGATCTAAAGGCAAGTAGCTAGAGAAATGGTGGACAGCGACAGGGATCCCCTCTTGCATGGTGCAAACTATGGTGTTGGGCAAGTGGCTATGTAGGCTACAGGCCACTAATGTTCCCCAGCCCTTTTAGTTGGAAGAGTAAAAGGGAAAAGCTGTAGAGTGTTAGAGGGTTATATAGGGCACAACGCAAGAGATAGTAACAGACTGTACAGGTAATCAGAATGTACAGGGTTAAAGCCAATCGGGGGGGGGGGAGGGTTGGGGTGGTCACACTATACTCCTTACCTCTGCGCTCAAGATAGTGATGTCTATGTCGTCTTCTTCATCATCAGAGAGAAGTTCATCAAAAGACAGATTGTCATCGAGATTGATGACAGCCTTTCCATCTTTTCCCACTAGTCTTGGGATCATGAAATCAAAGTTTCTGGGTTGAATTGACTGAACAACCTTAAGAATATTAAATACAGTCCAGCTTTAAAGACCTACAACAGCAATGCAAAATAAATGGGAGAGAGGGGGAGAGAGGGGAACTGCGACATTGCAGCAGACACTATTCACTTAGTTGAATAACCAGCCGATAACGGTTTTCATAAACAGTTAGCAGGGCTGGGGAGAGTGGAAAAGGCATTGGATTCAAAGGCTACTGCAACCACCTTTTTGTGGCATGGATTGCAACACATTGCAATATAACCCAGTGCTTTGTAAAGCAGTGTAGGGATGCAATGACCACCACATTTTCTAAAGTTGAGAATTGAATCTAGAGTATTTTAAGAGACGCTAAAAAGGTCAGATCTTTCTTGCACACTAAATGTTCTAATAGATACAGTTACAAGGAATGCTATAATGTGAACACATTATATACGCTCTCCTTTTCTCAAAATGGAAGCTTATTTGGGAACAAGTAACCGCAAACTAGAAGTTCTTACTTACGACCCAACCACTCCCTAAACCTCCCTAAACAGCATGGCTGACACTTCCCATCACTTGTTTTCTAAGGCCCCGTTCACACCGCGCACTTTGCGACTCTGTATGCGCGCGCCTCTGTCTGCTGGACAATGTGTGATCATCCCCAGCAGACGGAATGATGCAAGAGGAGTTTCTGGCCGACAGTTGCGGGTGCCGTCCCCCCTCCCCCTTTTTTTTAATTATTATACTGCGGAGAGTGGGGGGGCTGTGTAAACAAACAGAAAAGTGTGCGTACACACACACGCACGTGTCAGAGAGCTGCTGAGTCTCTGGCTGCTGAAACTGATGTCACGCTGCTGCAGCCAGGAATCACACTTTCAAGAGACTCCCACAACTGCAGCAGCGTAGACGCCGTGCTTTGCAGCCAAATGGTAATTTCAAGAGTGGACTACCATTGGCCACCAGGGGTTGGTGACGAACGCACGCGCACGTCGCAAAGTACGCAGTATGAACGGGGCCTAATGCCGCACTATTCAAAAGTAAAGCTCAAATCACAAGACATAATATTTGCTTTATTAGCAGAACGTTAAAATGCTTTTGAATAGTGCGGCATTAGAAGACTTTTCCCAGTACTACATTGTGGCAGCAGTGGGATCCCAGCCATGCTTTAAAGACAGCACAAATCTACTATTCTACAGTTACCCGAGAAGAAAAAAATAAAAAAGGCATGCGGCAAGTTCAACTTGTCTTCACTTACTTGTTTAGCGACCGCTGAAAATTTCATGACGTGCAGGGTTTCATCATATGTAGAAGCGCACTGATTAATATTCACTATCATGCAAGCTCTGCCTTTGCCACAAAAGAATGGCTGGAAAAGGCGAGTCAGCTTACTCTCTCTGAACGGCACATTGCTGGGCTTTCTGTAGAAAAACGGTTGCTACAAAGACACTGCAACAAAAACCACCCAACTCGCTCTGCCAATACGCAATATACACTATGCAATGATGGAATATTGCCCAACTACAGACGGATTGTAAAATAGTCAGCGGATATCAATGAGAAAAAGGAACCCCAACTTTATTACGTACAGTACATACTGTATCTGCAAGAAGAAGTGTACATTACAGCAGAGGCATGGCAGATCCTCTGGGATACCCCTAACTAGGGTGCCAGCAAGTAACAAATTCAATGAAGAACTTGGTGAACACCAATTAAAATAGATTTGGGCAGTGAATGGGTTAACCTATTCCAAGTTCAGTACAATGAAAATAGATCATGCTCCACATGCTAAGAGTCTGTCTGCAAATAAGCAGCCAGCCTCTACTAGAGCAATTTAAGCTTGTAACATTTCCATTGTAAACAAGATGGATTTGGAGCTTTTTCCACATCTTTACTTAATGTGTTTTGGTAATGAGCTCAACAGTTCAAGTCCCAGGTAAATTGTTAGATTGTCTGACAAAGCAATACTTCTAAACTGCATAACACGTTATACATTGCATTAAACCTACTACGTACATATATTTAGCGGTCAAACAAGTAATTATTATTTTTAAGTTACCAATAGCAAATATGCATGATCCGATGCTTGACAGACAGGTGGTGGCTGCAATGTTAAGCAGATGAATCAGATGTCTGTGCTAGAGATCAAACTTACTTGGGGTTCTGACTTTGCTTCAGCGCTGCAATGCACTTGCCAAGAATGAGGAGAGAATTATTGATATTTCCAGCTTCTCTCAATCTGTCACCAATGGTTTGCGTTTTATTGCAACGTTCAGAACCAGCCAAATCACAGAGAGACATCCTGCATGACGGGTATTAAAACAAAAAACAAACATGTAGGACATATGCAATGGTCATAAAGGAATATTTGCGGCATATAAAGATCCCTGCAACTTTACAGCTTAGTGCAAATACTGTAATTTGCACAGCAGTGTATTTTTTTTACTATGTTTGCTGAGTATTGTATTTTTACCATGTACAGTATATATATTTTACTAGGTTTGTCGTGTATTGCAATTTGTGTTGCCAAGATACAAAGGCCATGCACACTAAAGCAAACCAAACAAAAGTTTTTTTTTTTTAATCAGCAGCTTGAAAACCAGCAGGACATTTATGAATGGTAAAACGGTTATTTCAGAGGTTGCAAGGCCCCGAACGTGCATTAAGACTGTCAAGAATCAAAGTGCTCAAGGAACAAAAATAGGAGACTCACTCTGACACACCAAGAACACTAGGATCATTATCAGCACTTAGTTTTAGAAGTCTGATTGTAAATATACTGTGGCTGAAAAGAAAAAGAATTCAGAGATCACAAAAATCGTAACATGTAGATCATGAAAACAGATATCAGTACCTTCCCTAAACCCAGATACGAGACCCGTTATATAATGCTCGTATTTACCTACCCCCTGCAGAATGGTTTCTGGCAACCCAACAACTCAGGGTTTGAGTAATATTTCCCCCCACTGAAAGAATAGAAAATATGGAAAGTAGTGTTGCTGCTTTAACAACTAGAATTTGTGCATGTAACCATGTATAAATTAATTCTACATTTTTACCCAAGTGACAATTGTTTGGTGCTCCTGTTCTAAGTTTGAAGCAGCCATTATGTTATGCACACACTAAGGATTTTTACAGTCAGTGTAACTCAGCAGCTGCAGTGTATCCTTACAGTACATCACTAAGGTAACATTATCTATTGTTACAGTTTACAGCTCAAACTGCTGGGAATATTGGCAACAAATATCAAACAGGAAAGTGCAGCAAAAATCTTGCTTCGCTTGGGAGGTGGGTTAAAACCTGCTATAGAAATCAAAGGATGCTTGAAAAAAAACCTCATTAAAATGGCATTGAGTTGAATAATAAAAAATGTAAAAATTAAAATCACTTCAATACTACAGAACTGATTTATTTAAAACTGTACAAGATTTCACGTTTTGCTGCTTTAAGGCTCAACTAAGACATACAACTCATTCATATTTGCTCATCCTCAGTGTTGTGATGCTAGAGTAGGACACCTGTCATTCTGTGCTTTCTGTAAGACAGAGCAGAATTGCATCTCAGCCTGTAATACAGAATGGGGGGGGGGGGGGGTGGGGGAGGGGGAGGCTGTTGGTTACACGGAAATAAAGATAGAGTACATAATTATATATCTGAATACCATAGGGGAGCCAATGTGATGTTGCAAATCAATGCTTCCACAACATTTGCATCCCTGACACTATGTGCCCAGTGTATAGACCTGATAGGCTATGTACAAAAACAAATGACATCTCAGGAGTATGTGGGGGTGTAAAGTACTCTGCTCCAGTTACCCTCACTGTCAGAATCAACACCTGGCGCTAGAGCTATTTGCATGCTATATTTCTATGGATTCAATAACGACATTTTGCATCAGCTTTTGTACTTGTCTTCAGTGTTGAACGGACATTAAGGGTCAAAATGGGAAAAAACCCTGCTTACTCTTTCCAGTGCATAGTGCACCTGCAGCCGTGTTAAGGCGGTGACAAGGCTGAGAGGTGTTTTGAGCGCTAGGACTTGGAATCTGTCACAGCATGCAGTGGGCCCATCTGGGATTTCCCCAGTTCTCCGGCAACCCCGTCTGATCCGGTTCTACATAAAAATTGTATGTGACGGATGTTTCTTCACTGTTAGAACATTACTGTACTAAGACTTCTCGGGTTTCTCACAGAACTGCCTTACGAGGATTCAGTTGGCACGCTATGAACAAAACCCTGGGGCTGTAACGCACAGTACTAAGAGCACACAATATATGTAAGGAAGTACATTACTACAAAGAAATGTTACTTGGGGATATTCAGAAAAAAATGGAATACAATACATGGTTAGTGTTGCAAACACTGCATTTTGGAACCTTGGACTGGATATTGAAATGGATTCTTAACTAATGACTATAGACCATTGCAACATCCAATAAAGTACAGTATAAACAGTGGTATGGCATTTGATTAGCAGTATGTAACTACACAGAAGAAATTGAGTAGAAACAGTCCAATTTAGTAAAACTACAGTTAGAGGCACATGAAGGTCACAGGTTGGCACTATGAAACAGTGTTAGGAGAGGGAAATAAAAAGGGGTCGTCAAAACTGTCTCAGATTGAAGAGATTACCAGAAGTCAAAATTATTCAGTTTCACTTAGTCAAGAATTATGTATCTCGACAAAAGAATGCATTCTAGAGGGATTCTCTCATGATATAATGTAGATGTAATTTTAACTAAAAATTAGCTTTTAATTTAATAACAAAAAAAAAAAAAGAGAAAGGAATTGGCAAAATTTAAATCCGTGACCAATTCTTTTTTTTTTTTAATATTTTTTATTGGATAGATAGAAATAAACAGTACATAATAACAATATTATTGAAGTACAGAGCGACAGGTTTTTTTTTTGCTGGTCTCTAATCACGTTTTATACTTCCAGATTAACCTTATATTGTTGGGATCAGAATTGACCTACTCCCAACCAGTGGGTTTCGCTGCTGTCGGTCAAGTCAGAAGAGAAGAAAAGAATAGGAAAAGAGAATAAGATCTACGATAGATCTTAAAAGAGGGGGAGAGGGGTAAGAGGGGAGAGGGAGGTGGGGGAAGGTGGATGGGGTACGGATCCTTGCTCTTCCCCGGTTGACAGGGTTCTCTTTGTTATATTCTCTACTTGATTCAGCCGGTTATCCAGAAACATGACTTTCTATTTTTGCCATACCTATTTTTCTGTTTTCTCTCTGGTGACAATCTAAATATGGTCATGTTGGTTGTCTAGACGTTGGACCAACCAAGGGTCCCATGTATTGTAAAAATCATCTGGGAATCCATGACCAATTCTAAAGAGACTGACAACACACTTAATATTCAAACTCAACAAATTCAAGCAGTATTGGAACTGTTAGTCAATTATCTCTATTGAATAACTATTAGGCTCTTCATGGATATTGATATGCAGAGCTCATCTTAGTAGTAGCGTATGTATGCATGCATGCGCTACTACCAAGATTAGCTCTGCTTAGCAATACCCATGAAGATTGAAAACACTAGTGTTGAGTTCTCGAATAAATTGGCACCATTTGTGACCTTAGAACACACACACACACACACACACACGTGTTTTCAATCTATGTTTAATTTAATGATATTAGTAAAATCAAGTACAACCTTAGATTTAACCATCTCGATTACCCAACCTGGCAGAATTGAAGCCACCATGCACCGGCAAGATACAGCTACCAACATCTTATTGTATGCTGATAGTCACCATCCTCAGCATCAAATAGCCAGGATTCCAGTTGGTCCATTCTTAAGGGTACTGGGAAATTGCTCGTTCAAATCGGAATTTGAAACACAGGCCAATGTAATGAGGCAGAGGCTTCTAGCAAGGGGTACAGCAAGCGCTCAGTGAAGAAAGCGTATAATAGGGCCAGGTACACTGAGCGTGTTGAACGCCTTGCAAATAAGATTAATCCAGAACCTGAACAACGTCTGGTGAGATTTATAGGAACCTACAATAACCAGTGGCCTCATATTACAACCATTTTAAAAATCGACATTGGCACATCCTCCTAGAGGATGAAGACCTTAGCAAAGTACTCCGCCAGAAACCAACTTTAGTGAGTAGGAGGGCGATGAATGTAAAAGACAGACTGGTTCACAGTGACTTTGTCTGTCCTACCACTAATACCTGGTTAGCCAATCGTTTGGTCAAGTCATGGATTACAATTTTGACAATTCCTTTCAATTTTTATCATTAAATTAAAAGCCAATTTGTAGTTATTGTTCCAATTATTACATCTACATTAGATCATGAGTGCATTCTAGAGGGATTCTTTCTTCTTTTGTTGATTCACATGTCGCATATCCTTATCGCACCTTTATCTCTATTAATTCTTTTAAGCCGATGCGGGAGTACTTACCTTTTCCTGCCCTACCCCTCCTATCCTGCTTAACATATCAAGAATTATGTATTCAAGAACCACACCGTAAAGGCCAGGGATTATAATGAATGTTGGCATACTTTGTTTAAATCTGTGATATAGAAAAGTGCGTTCAACAGTTGAAAGTATTTCCATAACAAAAGAAAGTATTTCCATAACAATTCAGTAAATTAAGCAAACCTAAAAGAAAGTATTTCCATAACAATTCAGTAAATTAAGCAAACCTTCTACTGGACTGTTGGTTCATCCGAGTAGATGCCAAACTCCTATTTTTATTGCCAATTTGCAATATTTTGCAGGCTTCCTCAGTGCTCGTTATGTTTAGCCACTTCAAGTCTATTTAAAAAAAAAATTAAAAAAAAAAATTAAACCTTGCTTTAAAGCTGCAGTTCAAGCAATATCCTGCATGTGTGGTTTTTTTTTTAAGAAATCAGTTCTGTAGTAAGAAAAAACACTTTAAGCATTTTCTGTTTAAAAAAAAAAAAAAAACAAAAAAAAAACAACAACTTTGAAAGACCAATTTTCTTGTATTCTATTTTAACAAGCATGCTTGTTACTATAGCAACCATTTACATTCCCCAGATCTAAAGATGTCGACAAACTTCGCCGATCAATAGACGGAGAACGAAGTGACCGCCAGCTATGCAGTTCTTTAGGTAAGTAGAGATTGCCCACATAAAAATATTGAAGTTAAAAAAAGCAACAAAAAAAAATTGGGAGTTTTAACTGCAGCTTTAATGCTTAGTACAAAAAGGAATCACACAATCAAGTGAACCACTTTCACTGGCAAAACTGGTAAAATCGATCAGGCAAAATAAAAATAAAAAAAAATAAACTTACTGGGCGAATTCATTATTTTTGGGTGTATGAAACATGCGATTTGTAATGTTAACACTGCATTACATTTCATGGAAGACACTAGAGATTTGACTGTATGATAACATACATGCTAAATACGGTTAATATTCCAACTCATTTACCTCAACTTTCGATCCACCTTTGACTTCCTTAATCTATTGCAACTATTAAGGGTTCAGCTGATTGTCAATAACAAATAAAAAAAAAAATAAAGAAAATCGTATCATTCACTATGGTATTTCCACTGTCCCCATATCAAGGTAGTAAAATACAGGTGCCACTCGTCAATTTATTTGCTTTTCAATGAATAGTTTTAAAATTAGATTATGAAATTCAAGCCCACAAACTTTACAATACATTGCAATAGCTACATCTTATGAACCCATTCTTCTACAGACATGCCGTAGTCTTATCATTCACATGGTCTATCAAATGATAATGTGACCATTATATCCACGTGTCTGGTATGATTTTTGCATTTGTTATCTTCTAATGCGAGAAGATTCTCCTTTGGCTGCATCTTGACTAGTGTTGGACCGGGCCCTACATTTTTTTTAAACCATGTAATGGGTACCCGGAGGATTTGGCACCTTGTACCCGGCCGGGTACCCGGCTACCTGGTTTTTCACTTACCTGCGGGTGGAGGAAACTTACCTTGGGTGGAGGAAGCCCACGGCGACATCTGAACAGGTAAGCAGAGGTGCGGGGGCGGTGGGGCAGCATCAGCAGTCAGTGTGGAGCCCGCGCGGCAGCTGCAGGACTCCACACTGCACTGTGAGCGGGGACCATGTGACCGGAGCAGGAGAAGAAGCTTTCCTATTGGACAGCCAGCTGTATGGCGTCCTGCAGCTCCCGCGCGGGCTCCACACTGACTGCTGATGCTGCCCCACCGCCCCCGCACCTCTGCTTACCTGTTCAGATGTCCGCGCGGGCTTCCAGCAGGTAAGTAAGAGATACTTTTCAACTACCCTGACATTACCCAGATACCCGGCGCCGGGTCCCCTTTCCAGCTGCCGGGTCCGGGTAATTTCTGGGTTGCTGAAAAGCCGCCGGGTAACGGTACATCGCTAATCTTGACTTGATTCTGCACTACAAATTTGGTAGGTTTTTTTGGGGGGGAGAGGGGGGGGGGTTGGGGAAGAGAGCAGGTGTCTGTCAAGTTGGCAGCTACTCTACTTTTAATTCTTTAAAAAAAAAAAAAAAAAAACCAATAAAGATGGCAATGGTTTGTTTTTAAAAAAAGTCCAATATATGCAAGAAGTGCCACTCTAATCAGATAAAAATCAGAAACATTTACTCCAGTGCTGAAGGTGCTCTGTGCAGGGAACGCCATATGAATCCCTAATGGATTAGTGATGTACTGAGTACCCGGAAATTACCTGGTGCTTTCAGCTACCCGGAACTTACCCGGACCCAGCAGCAGGGGACTGGGGCCAGCGCCGTGTAATTTCAGAGCAGCTGAAAAAGACTTCAACACATCTGCAGCCGAGGGCGAGAAAGACCGCTGCGGAGGGTGATGAGGACTGCGGCGACATCATTGGAGCAGCAGACGTCCTGGTATCGGTGACAGCAGCAGCAGAAGTCCTTGTTCAGCCGTCGGGAGCAGCGGAACAGCACACAGCTGATGCTGGTGAGAGTCATGTGACCGGAGCAGAATCGTTCCTATTGGACAGCCAGCTCCTCCCCGGCTGTCCAATTGGAACGCTCCTGCTCCGGTCACATGGTTCCCCGGCTACCACCAGCCTCAGCTGTGTGCTGTGTTCCGTTGCTCCCGCCGGCTGAACAAGGATTTCTGCTGCCGTTACCGCCACCAGGAAGTCTGCTGCTACTCCAACGATGTCGGAGCAGTCTTCCTCACCCTCCACCGCCTGCAGGTAAGCCAATGCTACCCGGCCGGGTACCCAGCCTCCAAACTGGCCCATATAACTGGTATCCGGCAATCCTACAGACTTGGTACAACACTACTTATGAGTTTAAAGAGATTAGTTGCAACAGGCATCACTCCAAGAAATCTTCTTTTATTGAAGTATCACCAATGTTTTGGTCCTCCATGGAGCTTTTTCCACAGTACAAAGATCTTTCTGTACATGGAAAAAGGTGCCATGGAGGAGCGAAACGCCGGCGATGAGTCAATAAAATAAGATTTCTTGGAGTGATGCAGGCTGTTACAAAGTTGTTTTTAATAAGTGCTATGCACCTACCATGCAGTTTCCTTACTAATCCTTTTTTAGATTTAGTAACCAAGTATGCTGGTTATGAACTGTGATAGTGGATCTTCTATACAAGCCTCACTGTAGTAAGACAAAGCATTCAAGCTGTACTGAAATGCAGTGCTATGGATATGGATTCCTGCATGTAGTGTATTCATCCCACTGACAATATATGGAGTTTAGAATCACCTTTCTGTCATAGCCCATGACTGATAAGCAATGAGGTCCCTGCTCTGAGAAGCTTATGGTCATTATGTTTGCTTGTATATATTTTGTTTTGTTCTTACCCGCACATTATACCAAAATGCAGAACATGTTGGCACCATATAATTAAAAGGGGAGCACAAAAATTCATACCCTGTATGAACTAAAGCATCCCACCGCATGCTTAAGTACACTTGCGGCTTTAGCATTTACTGCCGACTTTACTTCGTTTCAAGGTCTTCCAGCAGATTCCTAGCCTAAACTTGTGATTCTTAAAAAAACAAGATATAGAAATCTTTGGGATGCTCCTGACAATTCTTAGAATCCTTTAACTCTAAACAACTGGATTCTTTGCCCCTTTCCCTAGTCACCAAAAGGTACATTAGGAGTAGAAAAAGAACAGTCATATTTGAGAAACAACCATTGACAACTACAGATGAGGAAGTATGAATTCCCACTGGTACAGTACATGTGGCATACTGGGAAATGAAACTACCAAGGAGACAAAATTAAATACAAAAATAACCCCCCCCCCCCCCGCCAAAAAACCCCATTAATATTTCAAGTAATTGTCTACTGTAGTAACACATTTCTACCTCTGCCAAGAAGCCACAATATGCCAAGGATGTGTCAGCCATGTTTAGTACAGGTGTAAAGACTTACCTTTAACATAAGAATTGCCTGCCTGGTCATCACAGATTTTTAACGGTGGCCGCTTCTGATTCTTCGATGAAGTAAACTGGTCCAACAAGTCGTAAACATACTCATTATAAATTTCAAAGAAAGACACCCAGGCAGAGAACTGATGAGAGTTTCTGTCACCAGCAGCAAGATATCTGCACGCTGTTCATTAGAAAGGAATCCTGCTTTAGCACAACAGCTTTTAGAAATATCCGAACAGTTTACAACCAGACTACAGTTTTCTACCAACTCCTCTGACATAGACACCTAGTGGCATTATGGTGTGAATGCAGTTAAAGGTCCTCATGTGTTTGCTACCAGTGATTATTTTGTGATGGTACTGCGGGGTATAGAACGCCATTTAATAGCAAAACGACTTGTTTTAAAACAAAGTGAAACCAAGTTAAGAAAACGTACCCACACATTAAATAAGTTATGGTGGGCAAAAAAAATTGACAAAGATCCTCTACTGTACAGTGTATTGCAAATAGAAAATACCACTTTTGAGCAAATTCACATCTCAGACAGGTCTACAACCCCATTTCTCCCTATTATCTCTTAGCATACAAGGCTTCTACTGCAGCTAGGGGTTCTGGGAAATGACATGCAAATGAGCACAGTATCACCTTTTGCTTCAAATCCATTCTAACATGGACCCAATAAACGTATTCCTGCGGTATTAGAGATTTTCAGCACTGCCAGGGTTTAAGAAGTGCACAGCCAATAAACCTACTCACCGACAGCTGTTAGGGTCTCCGTGTGAGGCGGTTATACTGGCTTTGCAATTTGAGTTGGTATGATGGGTAACTGTTTTACAGATGTCAAAATTACTTGCAATCAGGTAATACAGTCAGTAACTGAACAACTATCACTGTATATTGCATTCAATCGTTGCTTTACCTGAATCAATAGAAATACTCTCACAAGGAACAATCTTCATGCCGCGTTCATCCTGTAGAAATATACAGTAACAAAGTTAGAATGTACTTTGCCACCTTAGTCCCGCATTTAACAAACTAGTTGGACATTTTAACTAATTTTATTGAATTCTTTGGCCATTTAATTGAGTTCCATCTGTTACAGAAGCCTTAGAAAGAGCAATACTTTCTGAAAACAGTCAGGAGTCAGACACCACAAAGTGCCCTCATATATGCTAGTCATAACTTCCAACAAATAAACCCCATTCCTTCATCAAAACTAAAAATCAAACACATTTTAAATTAAAAAAAAAGAAGAAAAAAAAAAAAGAAGAAGCATACCACTGCTGACACTATCAAAATAAAGTCTGAAAATAAAGTCATTGTTTTGTCAAATTTGAGCAATCTTATGTTGGGGGTGACCATTCAGTGACAAGAAGCCATAAACCACGTTCTATAATGCTCAATTGCAGTTTGGATATTATTTTTTCTTCTAGAGCGAACAAAGTTGAATATGTTCCACAGTCAGGGATAAGTGCTACTTTTATTTACTATCAAGTACCCATTGATTGCCATGGTGTGCATCTGTGCCCCCATTGAGAGCATAGGTAGCCAGTGACAATCAATGGCTTTAATGGTTAGTGTTTGACTTTATTGTAATGTATATTTTGTATGCTTCTCAATGGTCAAAAGCACCATTTGCCAGATTTGGATAATAGGGCCATAGCACATTATGGTGTGTGGTGTTTTGTTGGGGTAGAGGTTGGTGATGGGGTTGTTGCCCCGGGGAAGCTGGTAAGGCCTCCAGGGGGGGGTGGGGGGGGGGGGGAAGATAGAGGGTGTGTAGCAGTAATATTGCAAGACAAACCCTTAAAAACATAACGACCCTCTAAAATTGTCATTTTTATTCAATGAACACATTTAACGTGTCTTGCAAATACAGTAGTTCTGATTACTTCAGTGTACAGAAACAAACTTTAGTTTACAGCACCAACCTCTTTAAGGGTGGCAAGAAGAGATGCTTTCATGGCTTCCTCTTGTTTTACTTGAGCAGCATCTAGTTTCATGACATCGCTGCCAAGATGGGGCTTCAGGTTCATCTTTGGGTACTGCCTGCCTTTGATGTGGTTGAAAATCACATCCAGTGATCGAGGTAATATACCTCCATCTTTTGGAGAACCTGTTAGATGAAAAACATTAATTTGTCCAACGAGGCTCATCTTTGCCAGTGGGGTGATAACGCAGCAGTGGAACATAGCTGAACAAGTCATACCTTGAATAGTAAATGTTTTACCAGCATTAGTGACACCGTAAGTGAACACGAGTCCGTTCTGCCCCCCGGCAAAAGAATGTACCAAGTCCTTCATCGTGCTTTCAAAAAACTCTGCTTGCATGGTTTCAGGTCCAAAGATCTGTGGGATTGGCAGCCAACATAACGTGAGAAACGTGAGAAACGTATGGAACCAAGACTGACAAATGTAAACAAATATTCAAACAAAAGAGAATCCAACACAATGTGTGTGTCCAAAATGATGCACTGCATTGAGTTTTTGAAAGGAAAAGTACATTATTTTACAGCTTTGTGTTTTTTGTCCTATGTACTTGCCCGAGTGAAGGTAAACTTGTGAACAGACTGTCCAACCCCCCTTTCACTATTCTTCAATGCAGAGGAGTCTTTAGGAGCCTGCAGAGTCACCATCTCAGAATTTTCAATAGTTACACAGCCCTAAAGAGAATATACACGCACTATTAGAAAAGTTCTGACGCCCACATATCAAACGTATGCATACAAGAAAATTATTACATGCCTTTATGACCTATGCAATGCATAATAGCACATTTGTTCAATCACAAATATGCAATCCATTCGAGATGGATTTGTTCCTACTGGTGTTTTGAAAGATAATACAGTATTGGACATCCAAGGATATATCAGTTTTGTTTTTAAAGGCCAACACAAAAACAGGCACCTAAGCTTATTAAAAAGTAAAACTAATCATTTTTTTTTTTAATAAATAAAAAGCCCATGGGTGACTTGTGGTAAATGAATTGTGACACTGTTGGGAGAAGGATAAAGTTGTTCATTCCCATTGTACCAATTAGAAATGGCTATTTTAAATGTGGTGCATGTAATAAATTGTCCATAAGGAGTTGAGTATGTGGGAAACCCTATTCAGTTCCTTAAAATTGAGGGCGAAAGAACTTACGATTTTAAGAATGCTTACAATTTTTTTTTGGCAAAACTGATTCCACTTTTTAACAAACATTTGTAGGGGAACATGTAGGTGATCTCTTCAAGGGATAATTTTTGATGTTTCAAAATGGCTCCTAAATCAGTTGGGGGAGGGAGGGGGGTGGGGGTGTTTGTATGCAGAAATGCTCTATTTCTCCTCCAAGTGTGAGATTGTGAGTTTCCTCTCCAAAACAAGACTCCTAAATATTTCAAAAAAGGTTTCAATGAACCAGCAGAGATTATTCCTCAGAAGAATTATGGTACCACCATAGCACTTTAAGAAATACATTTTCTTATCAATTATTCTGTTGTACATGTCATTTGTGCATTTTATTTGGTATGTCACAGTGCAGTTACTGTATCTAGAAATATATAAAGCAAGTAACTAAGTGACTTATTTAAATAAAATATACATTTTCAATAGGATACACACTTTTTATAGTGGATTCAATTAATTTTAGATTATTGCATGAGATTATGAATGTATTTATTATTTTTCATTTTTTCCAATATGCATTATAGATGTAATATTTTATAGGATTTATATTATACGGTCATTTATTCTTAAGGCTTTTATGTCTACCTGTGGGTATTTAATTTTTTCCTTGGTCATTTGTAGGTGTACTCATTATGATGATTTCTATGTACATTATATTATAAATGTATCATTGTCGGAATATAGATTATTGTATGAAATTTCAAATGATGAGATCTCATTGTAGTTGAAGGCGTTTACTTCATTCTGTTAGTGCCTTGCTGCGCTGGGTACATACCGCCGCTCTGGTTTAACCCGCGCTGGCTGTTTTATGGAATTATACGGTATGTTTTAATTGAATTGTTCCATATATTTTTGATCTCATATGCCCTCCCTTCTGCAGCACCTTTAACGTCTATAGCTCTATAGAACATATTTTACATTAATTTACGGAGAAATTTCATATAGATGTATGGTTTCTGCTGATAACTTTTATACAGTGACCACTTCAATTAAACCTCAGCTCTTGTAACCCTGCTTCATTCTATGATTAAGTGTAATACAGGCTACATAGCCTGCATAAAGGAGACCGACAACTTGTCTTTACCAGAGCAAAAAGTTTGATTTGGGAAAAGGTGTTAAGTAGATAGACAGGCACCTGCAGTATCTACCTTGTGAATGATCTCAAGATCCCTCAAATCATCATTTAGTGCCATGTGAAACAGCCTGCACAAAACATAAATGGTACTACACAACAGTCAGTATATGGAATAAGACATTGTGCAACGAGTCGCACACCAACCTGAGATTCATAGCCTGCAAGTTCTGCCTTTGAAAATGGCCTCACCCTTAAATATACTTTCAGCGGTTGGCAGGCTTGATTGTCCTTGGGAGAGAAAAAGAAAAGTGGAAGGATGGGTGGGACAGCACCTTCAAGCTTAGACGTACATCATGAGAAGTTAAAGGGAGAGTGCTCACAACTAAGCAAATTAACAAACATCTCTGAAACCTGCAGAGTATCCAGCGATAAGTAATCTTTATACCTACATAGTTTGAAATTTTTTTTTTTTTTTTTAAGAGGATTTCAGAACTTATGGAATAAGGTAAAAAAAACAAAACAAAACTGCAGTATCAGATGATACAGCTCAGAAGATTATATTGCAGGGCTTACATTGCTCTATAAAAATTATAGGAGCGTAGATTGGGCCAGTGAGACACCTGCAGGCAGATGTTCTCATAGCATTGGCTGTATCCCTGTAAAACGGCAACAGTTTAGATGTGCGATTTTCACCACCAAGTTCCTAAAACTGTGTCCATTTGCGGTATTGTTGCTTCAAGACAACATCCGGACTAATTTTCCTTTCTTATTCGGGTAGAAATGACCACCTGACACCATGGTGTACAGAGCTGGTTCTAGGAATCTTGTTGACCACCAGCTTCCGATTTTACCAGAGAGCATGACATCAACTACAAATTCTTAGCGGCTATTGTGAAATCTACACCAGAGGAAACGTTAAAGCTATCGCATCAGAAACACTTCATTTTGGAAGAGTTGAATCTCCTCTGAACTGGGAATTAGAAGGGGGGGGGGGGGGAAGTACTATAAAAGGATTACATGTAAACAGGGGTGCCTGGCACCCATCACAGCGCTGAACCTGTGAAACCAACTCAACTGTGGCAAGTAACACAGATCAAGAAGCTTCCTAAAGAGTGCGACAATACACTCAACAAGAGAACTTGGAGTAATGAGGCTCAAGCCTCGGTATCCAATATCACCACTGACAGATTTAATCTGTCAGTCAGAACAGAACGGTCAGTCAGGGGTGCCTGGATACACACATCAGAGCAGCAGACCTGTATATTTGTGCATGACTCACCGATCCGGATAACTCTGAATCAAGAGCATCAGCCCCAGAAGCACAGGGTGTGGAATCAAGGACAGTGACCAGCTCTGTACAATATCCAGCGCTTTCCTCTCTAGTATCCATTGCTACAAAGGCTGGAGTAGTAAAACAAAAGAACCATTATAAATGGCCAGTGACAGGTGGCAACACAAATTCACATTAATAATCTCAACAGGTTTCCTTACATAGACTAAGTGACCCTAAAAGCAATATTTTCCCCTCACAATTAAACAGGTTTCTATTTTTTTGGGGTGTGCAATTCTAATCTTCAGGTACATATGGTTTTTCCTGTTTACACAATAACCATCCACACCTGAAGTGACCCAAAAAAGGTCAAAACAGCTGTCTGAGTAGGTTTACTGGCTATGCCCTTTAACCCAGGCTGTGCTGGAAAAATTAATATGGCAAGCATACGCTTATAGGGGTCCATCTTAAAAATGGACAAGAAGCAAAGTTACACATCGAGTGCTTATTTGCATGTCATTTCCCAGAATCCCTGACTGCAGTGGTAGTATTGTATGCTAGGAGATAATGCTGAAAAGCAGGGCAGCAGGGCACCAATCTTAGCTCTGCTGTTTCTAATTCCCCAGATTAAAGAAGTTTTTAATCAACTGCCTATTATTGTACCATACAGGTGGTCCGATTCCTACCCTTGCATCAACTATTTATCTCTAATATGGTCTTCTACAATCATAGATCTATGGGATCAGTTATCTACAATATTATATTCATACCCAAGTTAGAGATCTCTGGGGCAACCAAGACTACAAATTCTAATCAGTCTTTGTGAGCTTTCAATCAGAGAATTGAGAGAAAACAATTGTCAAGTATTTACTTCAATTAAGACAGATACTAATTGGCAATTTAAGCTCTGCTTAGAAAACTCTTGTAAGCGTTTCCAAAAAAGTGCACTATACTAACAGAAAGAAAGTAGCAGCCAGACTGCTATTAATTATTTTTGAGATACTAGTGGAGCATTAAGCTATAGGCAGGTTCTCCAATTAATAAAATCTACTGTGAAAAGCTTCCACCAGACACCCTTAATATCTCTACAAAAGTCTCATATTGCCAAGAGATTTAGACTCACCTGCTCAGTATTTTGCATACAGGCGATCTGATTATCACCCCTGTACAAACTTGACATTTGATATGGTTAGCTAAATAAGGCCGACTTATACCTCATTGATTATATTGACCATACATAGCTCACTAAGATATTACAGTGACATTAGTCTGGTCTATTGCTTTGTAGCTAAACAGAATTATATACATCCTCATTAGCAGTGTCGGTGTCAGCCGCATACTCAGTTACCTTCATGTGTTAATTTTAATTGATTTGAAAAAAGTTGGTGTATTTATTATGTATTAAAGTTTAGTCTAAGGCCTGGGACATAGTGAGTTTAAGCGTTGCTGAGGCAGGCTGAGCCGCGCTGAGCAGATGCACAAAGCCCCTGCATCTGTCATCAGCGTGGCTATAGTTTCCCCCTCCACGTGCGCGCGGATGCGTGCGGAGGCTGAGAAACTTGGGACAGGCAGGTTTGAAATTTGCCGCTCGGGGAAGCGGAGGAGCGGTCACGTGACCGCTCCCATCCAATGGGAGCAGGGGACTAGCCCCGCCTCCCGGCACGCCTCCACCCCGCCCCCTGAGCGCGCTCACTGCCTCGCCTGCAAGGACAGAAAAAAAGCCCCATTTTCAGCAGACGAGGCAGAGCAGGAGCGCGTCTCAGCGAGCTTCCAATAACTATGTCCCAGGCCTTAGGCCAAGTCCCCGCTAGCGCTGAGCGGGCGGCGCTTGTGGTGGGAACTTACATATATAGATATATGCAAGCCCCCGCTCAAGTGGTGCTTGTGCACAGGTAAATAAAAAACCTATACTTACCCACTCGCTCAACTACCCACAATGCCCCCCACGTACCAGCAGGATACCTGGTGCTCATGCTTGGAGCGCCCTCATTGGGCGAACCGCTCACATGACGCACGAGCGGCAAATTCAAATTTGATTGCTTGGCTAGCATCGCACATGCTCCAGCGCTTGCTCAGGCCTCGTTCAAGGTGCTGGCTTCGGAGGGCGGGCATGCTGACGTGTGTGCTGCCGTGAGCAACAAAGTATTCAATTTGAATACTTGTTGTCAGGGTAGCAACTGCCCTGCCTCCGAAGCCAGGCGTTGCCGCTGACGACAGCTTCAGTAAACGAAAATTTCGTTTCTTGGAGCTGAAGCAGCGTCACAGGGACCAAGGCAGCCAATGAAATCATTCTTCAGAATGATTTCATGACTGCAGCTTGGATACTTTACCCTGCCGTCTGTAGCCCCGCCCCCTCCCCAACGCTGAAAAGTCTGCTGGGGGATAATCACATGTCGCCCAGCAAACTCCCAGCACTGCCTCCCGCACGCCCCCCCCTCCGAGTCCTCAGCTGCCTCCCTGAACGAGCCCTTACACTGGCCACACACTGCAATGTGTTTCATCGCAGCCAGCATGAGCGCACCTGCCAGCTCAGTACGAGTATGTCCCCACGCTTTCCGTTTCCCAATGACACGTCTGTGAAGTTCCTGCAACTATTATAGCAAGTCAGTCCCAAAACGAAATAATGTAAGTGCGCGCTGGTATTAATGTTGCGCCATGAATATGCTGCTCACTGCTACCGCCAATCTTTACAACAGGCAATGCAACATTGAAGCATATTTTCATGAAGTGGCGCATAATGAAACACCCCGAGGCTGCTGCTGCAGCAGCAACTCATTCAAAACCAGGCCAATGCATTACCGGGGAGTGAGCCCGCATCACTGGCGCCACCTGCAAACGCTCTGCGATTAGAACCCTGCCCCCAGCGCACCTGTACCCCGCACCTCGCGCACTGACAAACTTCGTGACCTGACACAGCCACTTTCATTCACACCTTCTACAAATGCGCCGCGCGTTAAACGCCCGCCCCTGCCAGGGATTCTATTGGCTCTGGAATTCTGCGCCGCGCCTCCTGTCTAGCATTCCATTGGTAGGCGGGATGCAGAGAACCCGCCTACTTCTCTATCCTGAAGCTTATTGGCTGGTAGCGCAACGCAGAGGCGATAGAAGCACTGGGCTAGTATCCAAATGCATGGTGTTCTTGGGAGAATATAATATGATTTCAGTGAACGGCGCAGTGAGACCCAAGTGACCCAATTAGGTTTAAAAGTGTCTTGTCTGAAAAACAAATCACAAGTATTGTTTTTTTTAATTTATTTACATTTTTTTTACAGCTGTCCTGGGATATAGATTTGGAAGAAGGGTGGAATAATGATTTCATTCGATTTCTTGAAGCTTCCCATGTTATTAGAGAACAGGGTAACATTTAAAAAAAAACAAAAAAAAATACACACCAATCAACATAAAGATGCATGTGAATAAATCTGAAACAGCTCCCAGGTTTCAATATACAAGGACATAACCATTTGTAGACCAGGCTGAAGTTCAAGCAATATCCTGTGTTTATATATAAAATAAAAAAAAATCAGTTCTGTACTAGAAATTACTTGTAGCATTTTTTTTTTTTTAAAAACCCCAAACAATTTTTTAAGACATTTTTAATGTATTCTAATGTAACAAGCTTTTTTGTTTCTATAGCAACCATTTACATAGTCACACCCCTTCCTCTTCTGAAACCGGCTCTGCCACACCCCTTTTGCCCTCTCTCTAGCAGTGCACTAATTGTATCTAGTGACTGCCTGGTAACATGATCTTCCCCACAGAACTTTGCATCTTGGGTCCTCTTCTGCAGGGATTTAGTGAACCCCCGAGCCGAATCTCTGCTGATCGATCGGCAATTTAGCTAATCACTTGTCAGTGTGCATATTGTATTGATGCACATATTGAATGGAAGGAATAAAATAAATGTAAATGGCAGCTTGAACTGCTGCTTTAAATGGAACATGCATCATCTCAGCTTTATAACACACACATCTGTTTGTACATATTAAGAAATTACAACCAGTGAAAAAAGTTTTTAATTTGACAGTAATTGGACCATAATTATTAGGGGCGACCAGTTCTTCCCATACCTCACCCCAATGTAATTTAGACCTTAAAGCTGCAGTTCAGTCAATATCCTGCATGTTTGTTTTTTTTAATAAATCAGTTCTGTAGTTAGAAAACATACTTTTAGCATTTTCTGTTTTTAAAAAAACAACTTTGAAAGACCAATTTTCTTGTATTCTATTTTAACAGCCATTTGCTAAGGCACTGCCCCTTCATGTCCTGTCACAAGCTCTGGCACACCCCTTTGTTAGCCCTGCCCTCCCTCTAGCACTTGTCAGTGCAGTAGTGCTCATGAATATTCATGAGCTTCCACTGCCAGTCAAGCAGATTATAAACAAATGCCAGATTTTAATATGTCACCAAATTTCGACCCATCAATACATGGAGAACGAATTGACCTGCAGCTATACTGTTCTTTAGCTAATTAGAGATTGCACACATGAAACTATTGAAGTAAAAAAATAAATGTAAAAAAAAAAAAAAAAAAAAAGACTGAACTGCAGCTTTAATATACATTTTACTTTATATAGTGCTTTTCACCAAACTAGACACAAAACAGTACAAAGTGCTGTCCATACTTTTACAGACACAGCGTCTGCCCAGACAAGCTTACAATCTGTTTGGTGCATATGACAGTGATTTGCCCTTCTGAAATAATTCCTATAAGGCAGTGGTGCTAGACTCCAGTCCTCGAGCTCCCCAACAGGTCAGGTTTTCAGGATAGTTTCAGCACAGGTGGCTCAAATCAAAGATTGTGCCTCCTGTACTTAAGTAGGGATATCATAAAACCTGATCTGTTGGGGGGGGGGGGAGCTGGGGGCTTGAGGACTGGAGTTGAGCACCCCTGCTAAAAGGCAGTCAGTCATTCTTCAAACATAAGGCTCCATTTTAAACTGAGGTTTTTTTTAATCTTAGCTTTGCACAATTAACCTAACCAGTTAAACAAAAATTGCATGCTTGGATAGCTGCTTTATCTTTCAGCTGTGGATACCCCGTGCTTCAGGAGATACTTACCTCTGTAGGGGTTGCCTGTAGCTGCTCTGCTAGCAGAGTTCAAAAATTGCAGTTTCAAAGCTCCCACACCCTGTGGGCCAATAAGAAGCCGTGACATCGGTCTAAGGCCTCGTTCAGGGTGTCAGCTGCAGGACTCGGAGGGAGGGCGGGAGGCAGGCAGTGCGGGAGTTTGCTGGGCGATCTGTGTTTATCCCCCAGCAGACTTTTCAGCGTTGGGGAGGGGGCGGGGTTACACACGGCAGGGTAAGTATCCAAGTTGCAGTCATGAAATCATTCTGAAGCATTTCATTGGCTGCCTTGGTCCCTGTGACGCTGCTGCAGCTCCAAAAAACGAAATTTTCGTTTATTGAAACTGTAGTCAGCTTCAACTCCTGGCTTCAGAGAAAGGGCGGTTGCTACCCTGAAAACCAGTATTCAAATTGAATACTTTGTTTCTCACGGCAGCACGCACGGCAGCACGCCCTCCCTCCGAAGCCAGCACCCTGAACGAGGCCTAAGTGGTGGGCAAGCTTTAAACTTTTACAGAGATGCCAGCACACCCTTGCAAGGTCCGGTCCGTATCTCAGAAAACAGGGGTACTTAGACAGAGGTGAAATTAATGGAGTTCTGCCATGGAGACGCACCGCTTCAAATCCTATGAAAAAAATAAATTGAAAAACCCACATGCTGCCCTCACATTATAGCATTTTGCCTTATAGGGGCCAATGCAGTAACTTGCGAGAAGGCTGAATTCGGCTTTTTTATTCCGAGATTGCCATATAGTATGCAGTTGATGGCGGTATGTATGCGAGTTAACTGAAATACGGCATATACAATTGTTGCCGGAAATCATGCGCCGAGCGGGTGGCGAGAATGGCTATTTCGCCATATTAAGCACCACTCTGAATTCAGTAGATGCCGAGTAAGATCTCGGCGGTGCGTGGGAGAAACCGTTACCGAGAAAAGCGCCAAAAAGCTGCGCCAAACCAATCAGGCACCAACAACCAGCCGAGAGCCGAACATTTCAGCTGCTAGTGACATTGTTGTGTCATTCTAGTGTTGCTGCTGCCAGCGCAGCTTCAATTGTATTACATGTCATTCAGAACCTGTTACATGTGTTGTTTATAATAAAATACATTATTAATGTTAGCCAAAGGTGTCTGTCTTGTGAATGAATGTCTATTTTTTGTACTTGTGAAATGTGTTGCACGTCTACTTCTATAGTGCAACATGTGCAGAGAAGAGTAATTAGCAGTGTCACTGCGGTTTCATTGCGCCGTGAATAACTGTAGCACTTCAGAAATCCTACATGTAAAAACAATAGTTGTAACTCACACGCATGTGCAGCGCAAGGTATGTTCCCTAACATAAATATGGGCACAGAGACACGTCACAATGTGTACATATATAATTATTAATTTATGTGAAGAATTAATTGCCCTCGCACTGCAACATTAACCGTCTGTTCCTATGAATAGTGGCTATGTACAAAGTGTGCAGTCTGAGGTGCAAGGTGTTCAGATATCTAAAGTTCATGTGTGCCTCATAGTACTAAAAGTATCTAATTAGGGACAGCGCAGTAAAAGGTTTGCTAATGTCAGTAACAGCAAGACAGTCACTACCGTGAGTAACTGAATGCTTTAAGCAAGAAAGAGTTTTTTTTTATTTATGTGCAGAGGTTGACGCCACATTCACGTGAAATACAGATACATGCAGTCACCCGCCACTGACTGCAGGAACGCGGAGCGCTGCGCCTTGTACGCGCAACATGTGCAACTCACCATTTTCCCTCACAATCGCCATTTACTGCATTTAGCAGCAAATACCCGGCAAACAAAGGAGATGTAATCGCGCTGGCGACACACACATCTCGCAACTTGCTGCATAGGCCCCATAGTCTGCTTTTCCAGGAACAATGGAGAGAACCGGAGCACAGCCCACCAGTGCATCACAGGACACGAAGGTCTTCTTTAGAAAGTTTTATTGATTTAAAAGAACATAGGGCAGAGTTCCTAAAGACTCTCTGACATGTTTCGCGCACAGGGCGCTTTATCAAAGAACTTTAGGAACTCTGCCGTTCTTTTAAATCAATAAAACTTTCTAAAGAAGACCTTCGTGTCCTGTGATGCACTGGTGGGCTGTGCTCCAGTTCTCTCCATTGTATCTCCAGATTATCACCTCACCTGGATGCACGTCACTGTGGATACGCTGCTGTAAGCTCTTACCTGTTTTGAGACCTCATCACACCCAGCTACCTATCCGGTAGCAGAGGCAAGCGGTTACTTACCATAGACGTGCCGCACTGAGGCTGCGTCTGTTCAGTGACAGTCTTCGTTCCGGGGGCCCGTTTACTTCCTTTCACTATACAGAGAGGATCGCCCTGGCTGCTGTGTTCCATCGCGGGGATTCCCCTTCTTCTGACACCGCGTCGCCCGTCATCAGAGGTTGCTGGTGAGGAGTTCCTGGTTCTCGGAGTTAACTAAGATATTCAACTATCTACTCCACAACCACTCCACTTACCTGTGAGTAATATTACAACGACAGAATCGTGCTGCATGTGGCAGCCAGTCGGTAATTAGCTTATTTATTACCTTTCTCATTTATAACTTTCCTGTGTACCGTCACAACTGGTGATTGCTCACTGGCAGACACAGTGTCTATTACATTTAAAGCCATTTATTTACAGCGTATCCCCAGCTACACACCTAATATTTTTTTGGAGCACTGGACTGTTCAGTCTGAATCTCCATATGCTTTTCCAGGAACTTACCTTTCACCAAGGTGAGGATCAGCACAAGTATATTGACTTTAGCCTGCCTTAACTGAATATTTCCCAATTTGTTTTCTAGATGATTAGCCGTAAGAGGGGAAACCAATTCCTTAACAATACAAATTCATTGAAAAAACAATTATCGTCTAAGCTCAGATTAAAGGCTTTCGACCAAATGGTTTGGAAGGGAAAAATAGATTTGTTTTGCTTAAATGGTGTATGGACTTCATGGTTCAGTCACTCCGGGTTGTTCTTCCTTCCCTGGAGAGCCCAGTAGGGGGAAATAGAACTAGTAACAAAAACAGTGGTCAAACCAGTAAACAGAAAAGGTCAGCAGGAGGCTCTAGATCACATTGGATTAATCAAGTTGCATGCATACAGTAGAAGTAATGTCAAAGTTACACTTTAGATGCTAAATAATTTCCATTTTAGTAATAAAACCAGTTAACATGTTCCTTACACTGCCAACAGGGCAAAACTGTTCTGGGGACCTATGTAACCAATGTCAATGTACTGAAGTCTCAGGAAAACATAACTCCAATAACTAAAACACAGCTCCCCACCTAACCTTTTGGTATATCATGTCTCCAGTCCTTTCCCCTACCAGTTTCTTCAACTTCATTGTCACTTATCTGTATGTTTGCCACTCATTCCTCCCCTTAGCCCACATTACATGCAGCATAAGTGGGCACATGTTGCATTTCACACAAACTGACATTCTTGCACGAGTGTTCGGTTCCAATTAACATGAAACATTAAAGAACATTGCATTTGGGCTGAAGGGTTGGCTCGGGGAGTAAAGACAAGACTCCGAAAATGAGTTTGACACAGGGGAGCCTGGTGCAAATCCCGGTGTCTTTCCTTGAGCAAGTCACGCACTATCTGTGCATTTAGGCATAAATAGAATGTAAGCGCTACGGGTCAGTGACAATTCCTGCATGCACAGCGCTGCATACACTGTCAGTGCTATACAATACACAAAGTACAATTTCAGCGACATGAAGTGTAAAGCATCAAATCCTAACCCAACTAGCATCAAAACTAAGCAAAGCAGACAATACTGGTTAAAGTTGTTTATTAAACAGAAGTGGCATTTACGCATCAGCAATAGTAACTTCAACTTCTACACCGGGTTCAATACTGATGGAAGTGATTTGCTTAACAATCTCAGAAGGACTGTGCAGGTCAATCAGGCGCTTGTGGATACGCATCTGGAAACGATCCCATGTTTTGGAACCCTCACCGCAAGGGGTTTTTCTTGTTGTGATGCGCAGAGTCTAGTAATCAGAAGGGGAAAAAAGCATAGGTTAATAAATGGCTAATGACTAATAACAATGCTGAGACATTAAAGCTTCTCAATTGCCTTGGTAAATTGGCATTTACAAAATGAGGTTCATATTTGTCCTAGAGAAGTGTACATAACCTGTGTTGAAACAGAATACAGTAAATAAAAATACCACTTTAACACATTCACATCCCAGACAGGTCTGCAACCGTGTTGCCTAGCATACAATGCTTACCCTGTGCCAGGCAGTCTGAGTAACTACATGCTAATGGGTAGTGTCCCTTTACTTATCCATTTCAACATGGAAGGAATACATGAAACTGCAATTTGAACCTTGTTTGTAACTGTTACATAGGCCCATAATCATATCTATAATAATCTATGAAATGTCTGTAAATTGAATGTGTTACCATGGTTCATTTAATGCAACCATGTATCATCATAACTGTGCCCACGGCATACGTGAACACAAGATGCAACTATTACTTCCAGGTAAAAAAAACAATAAAAAAATTCATTATACATGAAAGATATGCAATGTTCCTGAAGAACCCTAAACCAATTTCACCTATGAAGAACTTTTGATGGGTCACTAGACTGCTATTACAAGGTGACATTACAAGTTTGATAAAGGCCAAGGAAAATAGATGTCATTTAAGGCACCTAGTTAAAACACGCTTCTCCCCCCTCAAGTTTCAAAAAGGCAATTCACACATCAGTACCTTGGTGGGCATGCGCACAGGTCCCTTCACTTTCAGGTTCTTCTCCTTGGCTCCACGGATCAAATCAGCACACACTAGCAAGCACAACGAAATACAATTAAAATGTGAATGTAAAGTGACTCATACAGGAGAATACTATTACTAAAGAAGATTTAACTTGCCATGAACACCTTAAACTTGCACCAATTGTGACTTTTCTAAACAGACCTCATCAAGGAGATTAATGATCTATAAATTGGCTCAGAATAGCGTATAAATCAATCACTGCAATTCATTAAAAATGATATCCTCATTGCCAATTTACAATGGTGATCATTTGTCATGTTTAGACCAAAGTATTTGTTTAGGTTGATGCCTGTATTTAGTTGGTTTACAACACATTTAGTACCATTTCTGATCATAATTATTTTTTATTTTTTACAAATCTAGGAATTTAATACAGCTGCTGTCACACTTAGAAAAAGATAGCCAAGACATCCATTATTTGGATTACAAAGTATTTTTCTAAACAAGAAATACTAAAAAACAAAAACACACCACAATCTGATAGGCCACAAGACAGCTAAAACATACCTTTCTCTAGAGATTTCACATTACGACTTGTGAGCGTGATCCTGATACGATGGATGGCCACTTCCTGGTCAACAGGGGCTTTGCCAGTATCTTTAAATGCCTATTTAAAGAGAATTATTCAGAATGTTAAGTATTTTTTTTTATCTACAAATAAAGTAGTATTTCAAAACTCAATACTTTGCCTTTATTATACCCCAAAGCCTAAAATATTGGTTTACTGTAATTTATAGAAGAACTATTCAATTTTAAAATACACAAACACCCATCCCACAGCAGTAAAATGCTTAGGTACTGTCAATGCATTAATTTGATAGCAATATTGCATTACAAATTAGAAGTTGATATACATTTTTTAATGGAGATATTCACTAACCCACAGCAGTAGTTTACATGTGGCAAGAAGACAGATGTGACAGAAAGAGGGATCCTGACACATACCAAGTCCTCAATAATAAGACACCTTCACAGGGGATCACCTGAGTTAGCAATACCAGAAGTATTGTATTTAACTAGTAACATTTTCACAAAGCAAAAACAATAAAATCCATCATTAAGGGTTTATAAATTGGCTCAGAATAGCGTATAAATCAATCACTGTGATTCATTAAAAATAATATCCTCACTGCCAATTGAAAACCCTTCATATTATAGCAATTACCACGACTGTTTTTTTTGTTGTTGAGAAGTTTAGATGTTTTTTCTGCTGCACCCAATTCGGCACATAGGACTCACAGCCCAAATTACAAAGCATTACGTAACTCCCAAAAGGTGCAAGATTGCGCTGGAATAATTCCTGCGGTCAGCGCGTTGCAAAGACCCCTTTGCACCGTGTCACGAGGACAGGCCTAGCAGCTGGGAGGCGCGCGGCAGGCCTCGGGGGAGGTGACGTTAGGATAGCAGCTGGGAGGCGCGCGGTCCTGTAGCCCCCAGTCCCTCACCTCCGCCGCCCCAGCAGATACTCACCATGGCTAATCACTTTCCTGACCGACTTATTCGTCCGACGGAGCGATCCGGTGCCTTGTCGAGCGAACAGCGGTGAGTCAGGAACAGCCGCGTGTATCCGCCTCACTAGCTATACGCGAAGAGAGAGAAATTGCGCGGCCTCATCCTATTTATATTGTGGAAGGGGCTGCGGAAACAACGTCACGAGGAAGTCACTTGGTCACGTGATTGAATTAGACGTCCCGTCGTGGCCATCTTTGTTTTGGGCAATTTCCCTTTACTACCTCCTATTGAAAATATAGGGAGAGAGTGAGAACATAAATGTGACAGTTTGTTAGCCCGCCACTTAGTGGCAAGAAAGCGGAATTACGCTAAGAGGATACCCTTTGGTTAAAGAAAAAGAAACCCGCCCTAGCCAGTGACCAAACTGTCTTTTGTAGGCATCAAACCAATATGACCTTGTCCCTCACACTTCCTGTGTACCATAAGCAAACATTTGGGGGTTACTACAGATACCCTGCACTTACACATTCTAGGTCCTATCATAATATCCTATAATATTCTAAAGTAAAAATAATGTGTCAGCTAATTGTCCTCTATGTATTATTATTGTTTATTTGTAAAGAGGAGTCTGATGTTTACTTGACAAGGATTTCCATAGATGAGAGGGTAGCACGGGATAACTTTTTGTAGGCAGGAGTGACTTCATTGGGAATTTTTATCCGGAAACGTCCCCAACGCCAGCTACGCACAACATAGAAATACCCCCTTAGGAAAGGTCACAATTTTCCCCGTCAACAAAAGTTGGTTATTCAGAATTGAAGTGGATCTGTTTCGCTTACTTTCAATTTGCAGCATTTGTTCTACTCTTTTAGGCCCTTAGCCACAAAAGGGTGCTGCTAAGCTTCAGCACGCATAGAATCGTATTCATGAGAATGGGAGTAAAGGCGGATAAAGCTTAGCACCCTTTTGTGGATCCGGCCTTTGTGCGCATTGTAAGGCAGTAAATACGGACAGTCGTGGCGCTTCGCGAAAATTAAAAGTAGTTGTTTCAGTTGAAAAACGCCATTGACGTAGCTAATATATAATGGGGTCACCGGAGTGCCAGACGCTATGATGTGGTGGCTACTACATGGAGCATTTATGGAGTTAATACCCCCACCCAAGAATGAACCCCAACGTTTAGGTGAGGATTCGGTATGTGGCGGCATAGCTAATCATTTATCTATTTTACAGATGTAGCAGGTGTTATGACCCCTGTTAACGCAATAAATAAGATGTTAGAAACATAACGCACGCATTACCATTGTTGTCAACAGAGCTGCGGTATTTCCTGTGATAAATATTGAAGTAGCGGTAACGCATCACATTACAGTAAGGGGCGTAATAACATTGGCTACATCTGCATGTCATTATCCGATGAGGAGGATTTAACTGCAGATAAGGACTTGGTTTATATAAACCAATCCATGAAATTTACCGAAAAATCAGGTGTGGGTTGCAAGTCCCTGCAATATGATATGCTAAAAACCAACACATTCTAACCAAGACCGGTGTTTCACACCAGCAACAATAAAAAAAATTATATTATAGACTTGTTATGTCAGTTCTGAAATAAATTAAAATCTTTGACAATGACTTTGGTTTCTAAAGAAACAAAAAAGAAGTTTTGAGTTAAAAAAACAAACGGGTTAAGACTGAGGGATGAGGAAAACATCAACAAGGAAGCAATATAGTCATCATTTCAGTTGCCTAACATTTAACTGAAGTCCAAGATTAAATGAGGAGATGACAATATATTTAAGTGATCTTCTTCAGCTGGGATTTAATTTGTGATGTATTTAAGAAAAATAAAGTAAATTTCGACTGCCAGTTTTGTATTTTTGGCTGGAAAGTCTTAAATCTCCTCCATGAAGGTCACCTACCAAACCACTGTCCATGTTTACTGACTCTTCCATTACAAAATATCTTTTGCACTGTCATCTCAGCCTACAGGACACACAGGATGTTTTATTTGCCTATGAGTGGTTGTCAGCATGTATTTGTGTTACCAGTAATGTCTGTCCTTTTATATAGTAATGTAAAATGTTAAGATGATCTGTCTGCTGTCAGTGAATTTCCACTTTACATTCAAATATTATTCTGTTTTTTTGTGCTTCTTTAAAGAGGCAATACAAGCGGCCTTTGATTACCTTTATTGAAAACGAACTACCAAAGCTGCCGATCGATTTGTTCTCCCGTGATCGATCAGCAAAGATCCTGCTTCCCAGGGTCCAGTAAATGGCTGCCTTTAATTTCAATCAATCCTTCATTCAGTGTAACTCAGCAGCTACAATGTATTCTTATACTAAGGTATACTTAAAATTATTTTAAGGCAGGGGTGCGCAAACTGGGGGGCGCGCCGGTTGCAGAGGCCCCACGCTCTTCCCCCTAGGCATTTAAATTAATGCCAGCGGATCGCGTGAGGCCTCTGTCTACAACGTCCCTTACCTTCTCTTTGACAAAGGCCCCCGTGGCTGAAACGCGTCAGAGGATCCGCCAGAGCTCCACTTCTATGCCGCAATAAAGTTTTTTGTAGTCACATCCTTCAGCCTCTGCACGAGTCATTCCGGCGGTGCGTCGACCTTTTCTCTTTCTGGAGGAGCACCATAGTTTGGTGACATGTTGCTATGGCATTGCGGCATCATTTGACGCCAAAGACAAGTTAAGGAGGAGGGCGCGAGCAGGGAGGGAAATCAGGCAGGGGGCGCATCGGGGAAAGTCTGCGCACCCCTGTTTTAAGGTAATATCTATTGTAACAGTTTGCAGCTCAAACTTCTGGGAACTATTGGCAACAAATTATCACAAACAGGAAAGTGTTACAAAGATCTTGCCCTGCTGGGGAAGTGGGCTCAGCCCTGCTGCAGAAATCAAAAGATGCTCAGTGTAGTAAAACGCATTAAAAATTGCATCACGAGTTGAATAATAAAAATAAAACAAACGCAGTAAATATCTAATACTATAGAACTGATTTGTTTAAAAATAAAACAAAAAACACAGATGTGGGATGTTGCTTGGTTGCCTCTTTAAAGGGTGATGTGGATCCTAACCCATCACATGTAGAACGTCTGTTTGTTCATTTTTGTCTTATGCAATTTAAAACATATTTTGTTTCTTTAAGTTAAAAAGACATACATTGAAAATGTTGCCTATTATTTAGATTTTTTTTGCACTTAATACTTTAACTCAATTTTATTCCCAGTGGCAATGAATAGCTTTTTTTTTTTTGTTTTAATAAAATTATTTATTGGTGACCTGAGTTTGGATGTTGTATGAACAAACATTTTTATACAGATGTAGCCAGACTTACAGTTTTCGGTACCGGCGCAAGCCGCGGGGCTGTGACCGTGATTGCCTCGGTGCCGGAGGATTGTCACTGTGGGGTGGTCCGATCTGGACACATGGACCCCCTCCCAACCCTCCTGCCTCCCGCAGCAGCTCTATGACCGGACACGCAGCGTTTAGTTTGTTCATCTGCGTGTCCCGAGACAGTAAGTCTCGCTACATCTGTATGTGAGTGGTTAACCAGAAAAGCAGTATTTAGTGTATGGTTTGATTTTGATATTTATTGTTGAGCATGTTGGACAAATTTGCAATGCTTTTCTACATCCTTCAATGCTGAAACAAACATGTTAAGATGATAGCGAAGGTGAGTTGAGAGCTGCCACTAATTGTGATTCAAATATATTTAGCTATATGGATCAACAGCCGCAGAGAATTTGCTCTTACACACACACACACACACACACACACACACACACACACACACACACACACACACACACACACACACACACACACACACACACACACACACACACACACACACACACACACACTGTGGGTAGATATTCCATATAATCCCATTGCAACCAGATATCCCTTTTACACAACACGGTAAATAATATTTTTGTTTCTCTATTTTAGCCATACCGCATTAGGACCCTGAGAGGTATGAAAGCTTGCAACATATCAACTACTTTTTAGTCCAATAAAAGGTACCACTACATGTAGATAAATAGGCCATTCATTGAGGAAACAAATGGAATTTAAAAAATGGATATTTGTTTCTTGATGTAAATGTATCAAGCTGTGTTTCCTCTTTACTCAGACCTTACGCCAGCTTTAGGAAGTTAGCGAGAAGTTAAAGGGTGCATACATTTTAATGGGATGTATCAAACTCTTCATGTGAAAAGGTCAATGTTTACTTTTTACTTGTGGCACTACCAAGCCTCTCTGGGAAATAAATTTAGCAATATAAAAAATATATACAGTATATCATTTTGATGCAGCTGTAAGAAGCATTTAGACCAGGGGTGGCCAAGCTGTGGCTCGTGTTCCATTCGGAACGACTCCTGATGAAGGAGCAAAAAAGAAAAAACAAGACTGAAAAATCGATTAAGGAACAATACAATCCTTAAAATAAAAATTAAAAAAAACATTAAATTTAAATTTGAATTAAAAATGTTATGCATTTATTTGATTTGAATTGTAACTATGCGTTCAAAGTGAAATGTATGTGAAATGTACAATGTACAATGTAGTTCAATGTAAAAACATATCTCAAAGTGTCTGTCTGTCCTGCAATCATCATACCCTGCTGTCTATTTAGGTCAATTTAGGTAAAAACATATCTCAAAGTGTCTGTCTGTCCTGCAATCATCATACCCTGGTGTGTCTTAATTTAATTAGTCTTTCAAACCATTTGCTTTAACGTCCCTCACATGTGCTAATTAAGTTGTTTAGTCCAGCCAGGTGACTTTGTAAGAGTATATAAGTAAACTCACAACAGCCATTGCTGCCTGCAGCCTTTGCTCCTAAGCAGAAATGCTTTTAAGTATAAATCTTTAAAGTAGTGTGGAAGTTCAAAAAGAAGTGGAAAAAGTGGACACCATCTACTGCTTCTGATTCCTGCATTTGAACTACGCTGGAAAGGAGCATATCTTCCCAGACTGCACATCTCAACACATTACTATTGCTGTGATGCCACCTTTACTTTTTATATTTGCTTTAACCTCACTTATTTTCAAATTATGCACTTCCTTCCACCAGCCTCATCATGTCTCAAACTCTATTCATATTTCGCCATCTCTCCTTACTTCACCACTTCTCAGTTCACATGAACTCCTCTCTTACCTGCGCCCTCTGTCACCACACAGCTATACCTCCTGCACTAAAACACACCCCTACAAATCATCCTCACACATTCTCTTTCTGTCCATGCTTCTCCTCCTCGCTTCTGGGGATATCTCTCCCAATCCTGGTCCCTGCCTTATTTCTACTTGCTCTCGTCCTCGCCTTCCACATGCAACTTCTACTTCTTCTGGTGTAAACCCCTCCAACCTCATACCCATCCCCTGCCACCCTCCCTCCTCTCTTTCTCCTGTGCCCTTTGGAATGCTCGCTCCCTCTCTAACAAGTTCCTCTCTGTGCATGACTTCTTTCTCTCTCACTCTCTGCTCCTATTTGCCATAACTGAGACCTGGCTCACTCAGTCTGACTCTGCTCTTGAAGCTGCCCTCTCTTATGGTGGCCTTTCCTTCTCCCACACTCCGCGCCCTGATGGCAGGGGTGGAGGCGTGGGGCACCTGCTCTCCTCTCTCTGCCGCTACCGAACCATTCCAATTCCTCCCTCTCTTGCTTTTCCCTCCTTTGAGGTTCACACAGTCCAGATCTTCTTTCCTCTCCCTGTCCATGTGGCGGCCATCTATCGCACACCTTCCTCTACTCATCCCCCTTCTGACTTTCTCTCTCACTTTGAATCCTGGCTCTCTTTCTTTCTCTCCTCAGACGCCCCTGTTCTTCTCCTTGGGGACTTCATTTGCCACATTGATGACCCCTCTCTCCCTTGGGCTTCCCGCTTTCTTTCTCTAACCTCTTCTTTTGGCCTTCAACAGTGGACTGAAGCCAGCACCCACAAGGATGGACACTACCTAGACCTGGTTTTCACTAAAACATCTCTCTCTCTCCGATTTCTACATTTCCCCTTTTCCTCTCTCTGACCATCACCTCATCTCATTTTCTCTCTCTCGCTTCTCTCCATCTCGCCCTCGTTTTTGCAGAAACCTGCGCTATATTAACCTACCAGCTTTGATTCCACTTTACGCTCCTCCCTCTCCTCTCTCAGTTCTGCTTCAGACCCTGACAACCTGGTCAGGAACTACAACTCTGCCTTATCTTCCTCTCTTGATCTTCATGCCCCGCTTTCTCTCTGCCGTCCTCGCCCTTCTAACCCCAGACCCTGGCTAAACTCCCACACACGCATTCTGCGTTCCTCCACTCGTTCCTCTGAACGCCTCTGGAGGAAATCTCATACGCTCGCAGACTTCATTCACTACAAATTTTCCTATCCTGTTTCAACTCTGCCTTCTCTCAGGCTACACCATGGACCACCCTCTTCTCCTTCACATTCTCCCTACTCTTGGTATTCGGAATAAAGCTTTATCCTGGATCTCCTCTTACCTCTCCCATCGTACTTTCAGTGTCTCTTTTGCTAAAACCTCCTCCTCCTCTATTGATCTCTCTGTGGGGGTACCCCAGGGCTCTGTCCTGGGACCCCTTCTTTTTCTCTTTACACACTCTCTCTAGGTGACCTAATCACATCTTTTGGGTTTAAATATCACCTCTATGCTGACGACACACACATTTACCTTTCAACCCCTGACCTTACACCTGCTATACAGACCAAAGTTTCTGAATGCCTCTCTGGAATATCATCCTGGATGGCCATCCGCCAACTGAAACTTAACATGGCAAAAACAGAGCTCCTTATACTTCCTCCCAAACCTGGCCTTACTACCTCCTTCCACATTGCTATTGGAAATACGATCATTCACCCAGTAGCCCAAGCATGCTGCCTAGGGGTTACACTTGATTCCTCTCTCTCATTCTCCTCTCATATTCAAAACGTTTCTAAAACTTGTCGCTTTTTCCTCCGCAATATCACAAAGATACGCCCTTTCCTCTGTTACTCAACTGCTAAAACTCTGACTCAGGCCCTCATTCTCTCACGTCTCGATTACTACAACCTCCTGCTGTCCGGCCTTCCTACCTCTCACCTGTCTCCCCTACAATCTATCCTAAACGCTGCTGCCAGAATCACTCTACTCTTTCCTAAATCTGTCTCCGCATCTCCCCTCCTGAAATCCCTCTCCTGGCTTCCGATCAAATCCTGTATCTCACACTCAATTCTCCTGCTCACTTTTAAAGCTTTACATTCTTCTGCCTCTCCTTACATCTCAGCCCTAATTTCTCGCTATGCACCATCCCGACTCTTGTGTTCTTCTCAAGGATGTCTTCTTTCTACCCCCTTTGTATCTAAAGCTCTCTCCCGCCTTAAACCTTTCTCACTTTCTGCCCCACACCTCTGGAATGCCCTTCCCCTCAATACCCGACTAGCACCCTCGCTATCCACCTTTAAGACTCCCCTTAAGACACATCTGCTTAAAGAAGCATATGAATAGCACTGGATAATCATGGAAACATGATACATAAAGCTTGGCCCCCTGCAGATGCACTTACTAGAATTCCCTCCTACTGTCTCTGTATGTTCTTCCTACCTACCAATTAGATTGTAAGCTCCTCGGAGCAGGGACTTCTCTTCCTTAATGTTACTTTTATGTCTGAAGCACTTATTCCCATGATCTGTTATTTATATTATTTGTTATTTATATGATATGTATTACTACTGTGAAGCGCTATGTACATTTATGGCGCTATATAAATAAAGACATACAATACAATACAATGTACCATGTTCCCCTCATCCTCCCTTTCCTCATCCCTATTATTATTTTTTGTATCCCTTCTCATTCACCTTTATAATTTACGAAGATGTTCAAAATAAACAGCCCCCCCCCGCTACCCTCACCAATCGCAGATAGGGGCCATTACAGGGTGTGTGTGGTGCATACCTGCTGGTAACAAGAGGGCTGAGTCGTCCGCGATGACTTTGGGACACAGGATCAGGCTTCTGGGGTCCATGCCCCACATAATACTTAGCAGTACAGCGCCTCCATCTGCCGTAAGCTCCAGGAATGTATGGATATGATCTCACACGGTAGAACTTGTTCCTCTCCCCCCAGTTAGATCACACACCAGGCCGGAGGTATATTGCAAACAGGAACAGTTTATTACTACAGTCTTTGCAGTAACACACAGCTACTCAGCAGTCTTCTGCCGGATACAGTCTCTTTACTCTCAGCTATCTGGAGATGGTCCCTGGACCGTCACTACAGGCCAAGGGCACCCGCAGCCATCTTAACTCTTCACCACCTCCCTAGCGGAGGCAGAGGTATGATCACACTCACTGCTCCTCGCAGGGGAGCACATGGGTAGGCCCCAAACTCAGGCTCCCAGACGTGTGACCTGCCTTCCTCAGGGGGAAGGAACAACCGTCCAAAAGGCGGGCACCCCGTTGTCCCAGCTACAACAGGATGTACCACCCCTTACTGTCACTCAAGTGCAGTACCAAAGGTGAAGGGGAAAATCCCATACCAACTACTGGCCTGTGAATACCAGGGTTTACTGCCAGCCCATTGGGTTGAATAGTAGCCAGGGGGTACCCCGCTACATTTACATTTAAGTTATTTCCCATATTTGTTTTGTTAGCAGACGTTTTCGGCAATGAACTTTGTTAAAAATAAGAACAGATCTGTATGGACAGATGCTCATGTTGACAGTCTGCTGTTAACTGAAATGTAAGTTCAGAAATTCATTACAGTTGTACTGTAAAAGCCTTTGGGCTTGGTAGTTAACCAATTATTTGTGCTTAAATTCTCGCTTCTTCTTAAAATACTAGGTGCCGATCTATCTTTAAGATTCCATGCCTTAGAAAACACCATCTGTTGTTTGTCAGGCAGCAAATTGCAAAGAATAGAATCCTGTTTTAGAATGTGCCAATGTTTACGAACAATTTTATATATTTGCATGGCCTCTTTACTGTATTGTGTGATAAAGGGAATAAATGTGGCCATATTTTTTGTTGTTGTTTGTTTTAGTGTTAGGTTTCAAAAGTTTCTGATCTATCTAGAGCACTGGAGCACTGGCCTTCATTAGTGCAGATTTGACTTCCTCATTGGGATTCTTTCGCTCCAGGAACATTTTCTCCACAGTAGAAGATTGTTCCAAAAAAGTTGGTACAATTTCTCCTGATTTTTCTTAATTGAACATATGGAATATTGGACATCCAATTCTTATGGTGGCAACTAGTTTTCAACACATGCTATCGCCTTTCTGTTAAAGAAATCTTAGTGTTCCCCACTTGTTGATCTATATACATAAAAAAGGAAAAAAGGGCGCAAGACTCCACTATGGGTCTTGCGCCCTTTTTTCCTTTTTTATCTTTATAGTTTTCTTGGACCCGAGGGTTGGATCCATCCTGAAGGAGCTGCATTTCCCACATGTGAATGGACTGGAAATGTAACCATATTGTATGGTATATTTATTATTTTTCAATATGTGTATTTTTCCTTATGTGTTTATTTGGAGACAGTAAGTATTACTGCTACTAAGGGCATGAGCGCTAGCTGATCCTATGAATTGCAAGTGATTAAGTTGATTACAACTTAATAGATTTTTGGGACTACAGTACATTAGATCAGCCATTGTAGTGTTTTATTTCATTTGATCTATATACACGTAACACCCTTATCATCCCCCCCCGCCGCCCCAGGGAGATCTGCTCTTCCTGGATAAGTGCCTTATGTTACTGGAGTAGTTGTGCATACCTGTAGGCTAACAGAAGGCTTAGTGCTCCAGAGATGGTATTAGGGAGTATCAACAGGGCAGATCCTCAGCATTAGGTCTCATAGTGCAGCGCCTCCATCTTGTAGGGCTCCCGCCAGGGACAGAAGTTCTCCCCACAAGCACTCCTCCTTCATAGACTCACTCAGGCTAGTGATGGTATAACTGGTATTTTTTGAGGTAGATACAGCATATTCCAATTCCTCCATCTTCCTTAGATCAGACCCCAGGGGCTTTAGGCCCCAATAGCCCATCCTTAACCCCCTTACTCCCTGATGGGGTAAGGTAGAATTGCTCCCACTCCACAGAGGGAGTGAAAAGACACACACACTTTAGTGGAGTCCAACTTTTATACCTGGGGACAGGTTTGTAACCCTGCGTCATAACAGGGCAGATCCAGGTACTAACAGGTGTAGCCCTGGTTCCTATCGAACACAGATCACTACCATGTGCTGTATAACCTGTAGGCTCACAGGGCCTAAGCCTCTGCCACGGAGAGCCTGGGGTATTCACAATACGTGTTAAATTGGTGCAGCGCCTCCGCCCTAGGGGAAGTGGGTCTTTGCAGGAACTTATTTACATGAAATACACACCCACAACAATACCTTAACCAATAAGCTTTACTTATAGCAACCGTCAGCGTAATCAACAGGTGCCCCCTTCCTAAAGGAGGCACTACTAACAGCGTCCTGTGAACGCTCACTCTACCTCTCCCTTCACCGGGTGATCCCACCCCGTGTCCAGTTCCCTCCTGAGATACATTCCCCCACCCCCACGTGAGTCAATGAATGTATGAGTGTGTGACTGCGCAGCCACCATGTCCCGGAGTGAATAATGGTACCGTTGGTGCACTTCAAGGTTACCTGCCGGGCACTCCTGTACCCGGTGCGATCCCACCCAGACACGCGGCTACTTGGCAGCGGGGCCTGGTCCCAAGCCTCCCGCTGATTAGCACTGTCCCGTAACTATCGTTGCACAGTAAGGGGATCAGGAGCCTGACTATGGCCAGTCCCTAGCTCCGCTGCACTCTACTTGGGCTCAGGGCCTATCTGGGCCTGGGGCATGCGGCCTAGGTAGGGGGCGGCAGCCTCCCTACTCCGGAGCTCCTCCTTCCTCCACCAACTAGCTCTGACTCCTCGTGCGCGCCACCACTTCCTATCCTCCCTAAACTCATACCTCATTGGTCCTGCCGTGTCACGGGGGGCCGCGGGGACTGCTGGGACCCGACGTCCCCTAACTCCCCTCCTCCCTGAGCTCTCCTCCTTCGCGGGTTTCTGACACCCTGCCCTGCGAATGTGCAACCTCCAGCCGGACCAGGTATGCGCCAGCGCCACCTTTAACATGGCAGCTCCCTAACGCGGAACCTCCATTATTGGAGCGTTCCCTAGGTGCAACACCCCCCTCCCGTAACATCAAAAAAGGGTGAATGGGGGTCCCGGCTACACAGGCATCACACCAACTGCATGCAACACTCCAAACTGCCGTTAGGCCTGCACCTGGATATGGTTATATTGTATCCTATCCCGTCTGCAACTCACATGCTAGGTCTCTGTGCAGGAGTTTAACCACAACACTGCCTGTTCCTATCAGGACTTATAATGGTAGGGCCAAAGAATGGTATAGCCTGGGGCACTAGGCTACATACAGAATGAAACTGAGGAAGGGAGCCCACACACAGAAACAAGCAACAGGAGAAGCATGTACACCCCAAAATGTTTTTTTAATCACTAAAACAACCATACACAGTGAATACAAACACACACAGGTAAATATTGTGAGCTCAAAAACCCAACAGGAGTCAGAATAAAGATAAGCCATATGCAAGAAAATACTTAGCTCAGCTCACAACAATAACTGTGAAACAGGCATGAAAATGGCAAAAAAAATGTGGGGTACTGGTAAGTAAAAAAAAAAAAGTGTGTCACACTGGGGTAGGCAAGCCAAGAAAAAAAGAAGGGGGAAAGGGAAGAATAAAAAAAAAACCAAACAAACAAGGAAGAGGGGCTGCACTTCTGACAGACGTCTCCCAGAGTCGGATGTTTTCTTCGTTGCTTCCTCTTGCAGAATTCATTGCATGTTGGTTCCAGGTGTACTGCCATCTGGTAACTTTTTTTGTGGGGTATTTACACAGGCAGCCCATTAAAGGAAAGTACTGCGGTGGCTGGAACCGATGGGAAGGGGCCTGTGGACTGGGTTTTCCTTGAAACGTTGCCCCATTTATTTCATTTTGTCATCCCCTCTTCCTTCTCCTATGTGTTTTTGATTCTGCCCTCTCCCCTTCTTTTTTTGTTTGTTTCCTGGCTTGCTTACCAGTACTCCTCATTTTTTGACATTTTCATGCCTGTTTTGCACCTTTTGGGTCATCTCCACTCTATGTATGTCCTTTTAGAGGTTATAACAGTACTCCAGGCACTAATGGTTTGTAACACCCTGTGTGAAGCAGCACAGTCCCACTGCCCCCCTGACAGGATCTTCTCTAGTGTGCTATGGACAGCTGACTGTGATGGACATGATAACAGCCAATGACAAAGGCTGTGGAAGAGGTGGGACTAAAACTGAGAGGAGCCTTTCAGAGGGGGCGGCCATAACATGTGTGAAGCAGATCTGCACAAGCCTGAAGGCCTTCAGGCTTGCTGAAGTGTTACCCGGGGCCAGGCTGAGTGCCGCTGAGAGAGAGCGGAGATTCACTGGAGGGAGAGCAGTACCTGGTGCAGCAAGGCCCAGCAGATCTGTGCCAGAGAGCACAAGGAGCGTCTATCACCGTCAGAGGGGTCCACCAATGGTCGAGTGATACTGAAGTATCATTGCAAAATAGAGGCCATAATTGTTACGTGCGAACTCGGCCCAAGGAAGGATCTCAGGCCAGTCATCCTGAGTATCAGAAACGAAACACCGGAAATATTGCTCCAGGGACTGGTTGGTTTGCTCAGTCTGGCCGTTGGTTTGGGGATGATACTTTGAAGAAAAATGTAGTTCCAAGTTGCTGGCAGAAGGAGCACCAGAACTGGATAAACTGTGACCCTCTATTGTATTGTATTGTATTGTATTGTATGTCTTTATTTATATAACGCCAAAAGTGTACCCAGCGCTTCACAAAGAATACAGTACAGGGAATTATAATTATACAATAAGTGCAGCAAAATCAGACAATAGGAAAGGAAATCCCTGCCCCGAAGAGCTTACAATCTAAGAGGTTTAATGGGAAACTTACAGAGACAGCAGGGGAGGGAGTAAGTGCTGTAGATGGCAGTGCTTGGTCACAATGGGTGGTAGGAGTGACTGAAAGTGGGACACTAGCCATGAAGGCAGGCTATTGGGATGCTTGATTTGTGGGATAAACTTTAAGGCAGGTCAGTGTTATATGAAAAGGTTAACACCATTTACAGGGGAAGAGGTGGGAGGGAGGCATGAGTGAGATCAGGTGTGTATGTCTGGCTTCAGGCTTAGGGAAGATCCCCAGCAGCAGGAAGGAGTAGATAGAGGGTGTGAATAGAGGATTTGTGTGGGTGTTTTTTATTGAGGGGTACAGAAGTACAGGCATACCCCACATTAACGTACGCAGTGGGACCGGAGCATGTATGTAAAGCGAAAATGTACTTAAAGTGAAGCACTACCTTTTTTCCACTTATCGATGCATGTACTGTACTGCAATCGTCATATACATGCATAACTGATGTAAATAAGGCATTTGTACCAGGCTCTATAGTCTCCCCGCTTGCGCACACCTTCGGTACAGGTAGGGAGCCGGTATTGCTGTTCAGGACGTGCTGACTGGCGCATGCGTGAGCTGCCCTTTGCCTATTGAGCAAGATGTACTTACTCGCGAGTGTACTTAAAGTGAGTGTACTTAAACCGGGGTATGCCTGTAGTTGGGAGAGAGGTGTATAAATAATGGTGCAGTGGGGAGTGGGGATGTTGTAGAGAACAGAAATGCTCACAAAGGAGTGAGTAAAAGGTAAACAGAAAAAGAAATAGGGAGGGCATAGTGAGATGCAGGAGGAGAGAGATCCAAAGTACTGGAGGATAAAAGTGTACAAATAAATCACAGAGGTTAAATGTTAATGTCTCACAGTGGCAAAGTTGTAATGCAGAGTCCAGATCTTCCTCCAATCTTCACCTCCAAATTCAACTCCAAAATTAACTCTTGTAGACACTTTTGATGTACACTTATAATGTGATGCTTTTGATGTTACACAGCCATATGGCTAACAGCCATGCTACAGTTACTTAAGTACCCCATTCACATGCATTTGACTAACACTTAAGTGAGGGGTTTGTCTTATCAACTCAGACTTACAAAATAGTTAATTAGATTATCATTTCTCTCTCAATTGATAGGAATCAGCTCACAAACATACCCCAAAAGCCAATTAAATCTTAATTTCTCTGGTTGGTAGAATGCAGCTCAATGACACATACCCCAAAAGCCAATTAAATCTTAATTTCTCTGGTTGGTAGAATGCAGCTCAATGACACATACCCCAAAAGCCAATTAAATCTTAATTTCTCTGGTTGGTAGAATGCAGCTCAATGACACATACCCCAAAAGCCAATTAAATCTTAATTTCTCTGGTTGGTAGAATGCAGCTCAATGACACATACCTGTTTGAAGAGATAAATCAGAATGTTAATCCAGATATTCAGAATGCATCCATGATTAAAGATAGAAATAAAACATCCAGAGATATGAACTCCAAAATTAACTCTTGTAGACACTTTTGATGTGACGCTTTTGATGTTACACAGCCACAGCCGTCTATCGGAGACTACGACCAATGGTACACCGTGGAGGCGAACAATTTCTTTGATAAAGATGTCTGCCAATTTGGGAGAGTTGGGAAGACCTTTTAATGGAATAAAATGAGACTACTTAGAAAAGCGATCTACCACAACTAAGATAGTATTTATCCCTTTAGATGCTGGCAGTTCGACTATGAAGTCCATGGATAAATGTGTCCATGGACGGTTTGGGATGGGAAGTGGTTGAAGGAGTCCTGGTAGCTTATTCCGGGGAGTCTTATTTCGAGCACGTCGGGCACGCAGCAACGCACTCCTTGATGTCCTTTTGCATACTGGGCCACCAAAAGGTCCGCTCCACGAGATTCGTAGTCCTTCTAGTACCTGGATGTCCAGAAAGTTTAGAAGAATTACCCCATTCAAGAACCTTCTTCTGATGAGGTGGTGGGGTAAACAATCGACCATCAGGAATTACGAGATCCTCCGGAATGTGAGGTTGCTTTTGTAAGATGACTTTCAAAGCATCAAATGTGTTGGCAGAAAGACTATATTTGGAAAGAAGAATAGGTTTCTGTTGATCCTTGGTTTTGTCGTCTACCAGGAACTGGCGGGAGAGAGCATCGGCTTTGGTATTCTTTGAATCCGGAAGAAAAGAGATAATAAAATTGAATCGTGAAAAGAAAAGTGACCACCTGGCTTGCGTCGAGCACCCTCGATATAGAGCAAATTCTTGTAGCCAGTGAGAATAGTGATAGGGTTCTCCGTACCTTCCAACAGATGTCTCCATTCCTCCAGAGTTCCCGGTTATGGACGTCATAATTTTTATCTGCTGGAGAATTTTTTTTACGAAAAAAAGGCACATGGATGGAGTCTGGCTTGAGGGTTCTTCCTCTGAGAGAGAATAGCACTGGCTCTGATGTCCGACGCATCTACCTCCAAGGTGAATGGTAGCTTGGGATCCTGATGGATAAGAATTGGTGCAGAAACAAAGGCGTTCTTCAGGTGACCAAAAGCTTGATTAGCTGCCGGCGACCATAAGGCGGGTTCCCACCTTTCTTATTTAAAGCTGTGATGGGAGCTACTGCTGAGGAGAAATTTTGAATAAACCTGCGGTAATAGTTCACAAACCCCAGGAAGCGCTGTACAGCCTTGAGGGTAATGGGACGAGGCCAATCTAGAACCGCCTTTACCTTTCCTGGATCCATGGTGAGACCCATGTTAGAAATGATATATCCCAGGAAGGCTGTGGAAGTTTGATGGAAGTGGCATTTTTTCAGCTTGGCAAACAAATGATTTTCCCGTAGGCGTAGAAGTACCTGTTTAACATGACTCAGAAAAAAGATAGGTGCAGAACAGCGCTAATAGTATATCAAATGAAATTACAAAGTGTATAGGCAGCCAGGTAAATGACTGGTGGTACAACCAGTCAGAGTGACAGAACGAAAAAAAGGGGATGACCGGCGCCAAAAAAGGTTAAATACCAAACCAATAAAGGTGTGACAGTCCAAATGCAGTCCTTGAGATGATGAAATTTGATGATTCTCACCTCAGCAGGATATATGTGGAATAAAAAAGAAAAGAAAAACAGATAATGGTGCAGTAAATCAACACTAGGGGGGTGGACAAGGGCTGAACAATATGAGACATACAAGACATACAAACGTAAAACACTAGCACGGCCTATATATTAATAAAAAGCAAATTTATTATGGTGTGGAAGGTGCATAAACCGCATCCGGAGGGGTAAAATTACAACCCTACTCACAAGATGCTGGAAAGGTTAAGGCAACGAACTGGATGAATGCAGCTTGGCTCTCAAGATGGCGACCGGAGCACTTTGCCTGGCGTCCACACGTGACCGGGATGGAAGACAGATGACTCAGATGACGGGGTCTCTGGGCGGACGTGACGTCTCCTCCGCTGTAGTCCCACCACAGGCTCACTTCCTCCAGTCCTCCAGTCCTCCTCAGCAACCGCGATGTCGCCGCAAATCGGTTATAGCACTTTGAAAACTGCAGATTTCTCCTTTTGGGACTGCAGACTTCACCACGACCTGGAAACACTTTAAAAACTCGAAACTTCCCGACGCGTTTCGTACGCATGCGCGTACTTCTTCAAGGGATGTGCTTGCCTTTTAGTCTCTATGGTATATATACCATCAGTCCAAAGTTCTTATTGGTTAATTGGATAGTTAATATTAACCCCATGTAGGGCTGATAAACGGCAGCACATAAAGAACGGCCTATGCTAATCAACATACAGAACAACATAAAACATTAAATGGGATAACAAAAAAGAAAAAACATTAAGAAAAAACATTAAAAACATTTAAAAGAACATTGAAAATGCATTAAAAATGATTACAAATGTACAAATGTACAGAGGCAGAACAATGAATTAATGACTTAAAAAAGATGATTATAAAAAGGCTTTGAGTTCAAAGTCGATATTCATTCCTTTCGGGGAGAGAGTTTTTAGTTCATATATCCAGTAAGCGTCACGTATACTGGCCTGCTGGAGTCTACTCCCCCCTCTGGGATTAACATCAACCTGCTCAATTGCCTGACAGATAAGACCCTTGGGATTTTTATCATGGTACAGAGAAAAGTGATGCGAGACACTAAGTGTCACTAAGCCCCTCTTAATGTTGTAGATATGCTCATAGACACGTCTCTGGAACGTTCTCCCTGTTCTGCCCACATATTGTAAGCCACAAGGGCATTGCAATAAATATATAACATATATGGAGTGGCAGTTAATGAAATTATGTATAGGGTAACTCCTATTAGTGACGTTAGATGTAAATTGTTTAGAATTTTTACTAAAGGAGCATGCTAGGCACTTTGCACAGGTGAAGAAACCTTTTAGACTCCCTCCTAGTTACTGTTTTTTTTGGTTCACTGGACAACTGGGAGCTAGTTTGGATTTCAAGTTATTAGCCTTTGAAAATATAATATTAGCTTTTTTTGGAACGATATCTGCCAATACTTCATCTTGTAATAAAATAGGCCAATATTTATTTATAATTTGTTTAATTTTTGGCGCCATCTCATTGTATTGAGTGATGAACGCTACCTGATTGTGACATCTATTTAATGTTTCCTTCTTTTTAGTATCGTACTGAAGTAAAGTGTCCCTATTGATCTCATTAACCTGATTAAAAGCCTCATTTAATTCAAACTCTTGATATTTTCTATTAATTAATTTTTGTTTTAAATCTTCTGCTTGTTTCTTAAAAATCTCATCTTCGGAACAGTTACGTTTAAGACGTACCAGTTGTCCCTTTGGGATATTTCGCAGCCACTGCGGATTATGGTGACTATCCGCGCGCACATAGTTATTAGCCTGCACAGGCTTAAAGAAGGTCTTAGTGTGCAATATATCATCTTTGACATATATGTGAAGGTCCAAAAAATCAATGTGTTCAGTACTAAAACTACAAGTGAACTTAAGATTAAGGTGATTCTGATTTAAATATGTGCAAAAATCATTTAAGGAATCCTGAGTGTCTGACCAAATAAAGATCACATCATCAATGTAGCGCCGCCAGAGCACCAGGCTTGCTCCTAGAGGACAGTTGTTCCAGATGAACTCCTCCTCCCAACTGTCCATAAATAAGTTGGCATAACTAGGAGCAAACCTCGTGCCCATAGCGGTACCACATTTCTGAATGTAATAGTGGGAATTAAAAGTGAAATAATTATGTGTCAAAATAAACCAAATACTCTCCATCAAAAAATCCCTCTTAGTGCGTGAATAGCCACTGGAGTGTTCCAGTTTGCGAGACACGGCCTGGCATCCTTGATGATGGTCGATAACTGTGTATAAGGATGTTACATCAGCTGTGGCAAGAATGTAACCGTGCTGCCATTTTAGATCTTTTAAAATTTGTAGCGTATGTGTCGTGTCTCGCAAATAGGATCTACCACCAGTGACTAAGGGTTGAAGATGGTGATCTATAAATTGTGAAAGATTTGAAGTGAGGGAAGAGATACCAGAAATAATAGGTCTCCCCGGAGGTGCAGTTAAATTTTTGTGAATCTTAGGTATAAAGTAAAATAACGGTGTACGTGGAAACTGAACAGACAAAAACTTGAACTCATCCTCACATATTGCCCCACTATCTACACCAGAAGTCAACAATTCTCCCAGTTCGACTTTGAAATGCACCAAAGGGTCACTGTTAAGGGGGAGGTATGTGGTCTCATCTCCCAGTAATCTCATGGACTCTTTTAAATAATATTCTTTGTCCATGACCACAATACCCCCACCCTTATCAGCCGATTTGATGACAATCGAGTCATTATTCTCTAGATTTTTGACTGCCTCTTTTTCTTTAATATTAAAATTATCTTTTTTAATTTTGTATGTTCTACATGAGATCTCTAAATCTATGCTGACCATCTCTACAAAGGAGCTCACTAGATGTCCTTGTGCGAACTTTGGATAGAACGTGGATGTTTTTTTAAAAATCTTTTCTTGAGGATCAGTAGTGCTGCGTACCTCTTGAATGGGATTAATTTGATTAGTGATTTTATCCCTAGCAAAATATTTTTTCAGGGCGAGTTTGCGGGCAAATTTGTGAACATCTATAAAGAGATTAAAACTATTCGGTCCACAGACTGGAGCAAACTTAAGCCCTTTGTTAAGTACTTTTTTCTCAATATCAGTGAGCTGATACTGACTGATATTGAAGATATTCGGATGCTCTTTTTTAGTTTTTACCCGATTTCTACTAGTACCTCCTCTTCTCCCTCGGGTCCTGTCTTTCTTTTTTTGTGGTTTAATGGAGGTTGGATTTCTGATATATGTTTGATTATTTCCACCTCTGGGAAGATGTGATCTCTTTCCTTCGTCCATTCTAAAAAAGAAAAATTTGATTTAATGGCTGGTGTGGGAAGTGGTGTATACGAGATGCTTTCCACATCACTCTCTGATCCTATGTCGGACAGCAATGTGTATCTATTGCTGACCGGAATGGGCATTGATTGAGGTAATGTAAGTGCATCATAACGTTCCTTAGCTCTTTTTTGTTGCAGATATAGATTTTTATCATGCAGAGGTTGCTTAACCGGAACGAACGGTGTAGGAACTAGTACATTAGTAGAGGGTTTTTTTGGGCCATTATTGGCTCCCTTGTGTGTAAATTTGCTCCTATTAACATTGGATTCTTTGGATCCTATCGCTAATTTAGGTTTCTTATTGTCTACCTTCGTGACATTAATCTCTTTGGATTTCTTTGCCCAATCTCTCTGACAACCAGTGTCATAATCTTGTTTGTCCCTGAAAATTTTTTGTTGTTTGATTTGAACTATCTCTAATTCTGCCTGATCTAGCCTTTTCTTAATTGTCGGTTCTAAAGCGAGCAACTCTTTGTTGTCTTTATAAGGATCTAATTGGATCTTCATATCTAATATATGATCGTCCAATTCAGCTAGGGTTTTTCTCCGCTGAAGCTTTTTCAGGGACAAACAAGATTATGACACTGGTTGTCAGAGAGATTGGGCAAAGAAATCCAAAGAGATTAATGTCACGAAGGTAGACAATAAGAAACCTAATTTAGCGATAGGATCCAAAGAATCCAATGTTAATAGGAGCAAATTTACACACAAGGGAGCCAATAATGGCCCAAAAAAACCCTCTACTAATGTACTAGTTCCTACACCGTTCGTTCCGGTTAAGCAACCTCTGCATGATAAAAATCTATATCTGCAACAAAAAAGAGCTAAGGAACGTTATGATGCACTTACATTACCTCAATCAATGCCCATTCCGGTCAGCAATAGATACACATTGCTGTCCGACATAGGATCAGAGAGTGATGTGGAAAGCATCTCGTATACACCACTTCCCACACCAGCCATTAAATCAAATTTTTCTTTTTTAGAATGGACGAAGGAAAGAGATCACATCTTCCCAGAGGTGGAAATAATCAAACATATATCAGAAATCCAACCTCCATTAAACCACAAAAAAAGAAAGACAGGACCCGAGGGAGAAGAGGAGGTACTAGTAGAAATCGGGTAAAAACTAAAAAAGAGCATCCGAATATCTTCAATATCAGTCAGTATCAGCTCACTGATATTGAGAAAAAAGTACTTAACAAAGGGCTTAAGTTTGCTCCAGTCTGTGGACCGAATAGTTTTAATCTCTTTATAGATGTTCACAAATTTGCCCGCAAACTCGCCCTGAAAAAATATTTTGCTAGGGATAAAATCACTAATCAAATTAATCCCATTCAAGAGGTACGCAGCACTACTGATCCTCAAGAAAAGATTTTTAAAAAAACATCCACGTTCTATCCAAAGTTCGCACAAGGACATCTAGTGAGCTCCTTTGTAGAGATGGTCAGCATAGATTTAGAGATCTCATGTAGAACATACAAAATTAAAAAAGATAATTTTAATATTAAAGAAAAAGAGGCAGTCAAAAATCTAGAGAATAATGACTCGATTGTCATCAAATCGGCTGATAAGGGTGGGGGTATTGTGGTCATGGACAAAGAATATTATTTAAAAGAGTCCATGAGATTACTGGGAGATGAGACCACATACCTCCCCCTTAACAGTGACCCTTTGGTGCATTTCAAAGCCGAACTGGGAGAATTGTTGACTTCTGGTGTAGATAGTGGGGCAATATGTGAGGATGAGTTCAAGTTTTTGTCTGTTCAGTTTCCACGTACACCGTTATTTTACTTTATACCTAAGATTCACAAAAATTTAACTGCACCTCCGGGGAGACCTATTATTTCTGGTATCTCTTCCCTCACTTCAAATCTTTCACAATTTATAGATCACCATCTTCAACCCTTAGTCACTGGTGGTAGATCCTATTTGCGAGACACGACACATACGCTACAAATTTTAAAAGATCTAAAATGGCAGCACGGTTACATTCTTGCCACAGCTGATGTAACATCCTTATACACAGTTATCGACCATCATCAAGGATGCCAGGCCGTGTCTCGCAAACTGGAACACTCCAGTGGCTATTCACGCACTAAGAGGAATTTTTTGATGGAGAGTATTTGGTTTATTTTGACACATAATTATTTCACTTTTAATTCCCACTATTACATTCAGAAATGTGGTACCGCTATGGGCACGAGGTTTGCTCCTAGTTATGCCAACTTATTTATGGACAGTTGGGAGGAGGAGTTCATCTGGAACAACTGTCCTCTAGGAGCAAGCCTGGTGCTCTGGCGGCGCTACATTGATGATGTGATCTTTATTTGGTCAGGCACTCAGGATTCCTTAAATGATTTTTGCACATATTTAAATCAGAATCACCTTAATCTTAAGTTCACTTGTAGTTTTAGTACTGAACACATTGATTTTTTGGACCTTCACATATATGTCAAAGATGATATATTGCACACTAAGACCTTCTTTAAGCCTGTGCAGGCTAATAACTATGTGCGCGCGGATAGTCACCATAATCCGCAGTGGCTGCGAAATATCCCAAAGGGACAACTGGTACGTCTTAAACGTAACTGTTCCGAAGATGAGATTTTTAAGAAACAAGCAGAAGATTTAAAACAAAAATTCATTAATAGAAAATATCAAGAGTTTGAATTAAATGAGGCTTTTAATCAGGTTAATGAGATCAATAGGGACACTTTACTTCAGTACGATACTAAAAAGAAGGAAACATTAAATAGATGTCACAATCAGGTAGCGTTCATCACTCAATACAATGAGATGGCGCCAAAAATTAAACAAATTATAAATAAATATTGGCCTATTTTATTACAAGATGAAGTATTGGCAGATATCCTTCCAAAAAAAGCTAATATTATATTTTCAAAGGCTAATAACTTGAAATCCAAACTAGTTCCCAGTTGTCCGGTGAACCAAAAAACACAGAAACTAGGAGGGAGTCTAAAAGGTTTCTTCACCTGTGCAAAGTGCGCAGCATGCTCCTTTAGTAAAAATTCTAAACAATTTACATCTAAGGTCACAAATAGGAGTTACCCTATACATAATTTCATTAACTGCCACTCCATATATGTTATATATTTATTGCAATGCCCTTGTGGCTTACAATATGTGGGCAGAACAGGGAGAACGTTCCAGAGACGTGTCTATGAGCATATCTACAACATTAAGAGGGGCTTAGTGACACATAGTGTCTCGCATCACTTTTCTCTGTACCATGATAAAAATCCCAAGGGTCTTATCTGTCAGGCAATTGAGCAGGTTGATGTTAGTCCCAGAGGGGGGAGTAGACTCCAGCAGGCCAGTATACGTGAAGCTTACTGGATATATGAACTAAAAACTCTCTCCCCGAAAGGAATGAATATCGACTTTGAACTCAAAGCCTTTTTATAATCATCTTTTTTAAGTCATTAATTCATTGTTCTGCCTCTGTACATTTGTACATTTGTAATCATTTTTAATGCATTTTCAATGTTCTTTTAAATGTTTTTAATGTTTTTTCTTAATGTTTTTTCTTTTTTGTTATCCCATTTAATGTTTTATGTTGTTCTGTATGTTGATTAGCATAGGCCGTTCTTTATGTGCTGCCGTTTATCAGCCCTACATGGGGTTAATATTAACTATCCAATTAACCAATAAGAACTTTGGACTGATGGTATATATACCATAGAGACTAAAAGGCAAGCACATCCCTTGAAGAAGTACGCGCATGCGTACGAAACGCGTCGGGAAGTTTCGAGTTTTTAGAGTGTTTCCAGGTCGTGGTGAAGTCTGCAGTCCCAAAAGGAGAAATCTGCAGTCTTCAAAGTGCTATAACCGATTTGCGGCGACATCGCGGTTGCTGAGGAGGACTGGAGGACTGGAGGAAGTGAGCCTGTGGTGGGACTACAGCGGAGGAGACGTCACGTCCGCCCAGAGGCCCCGTCATCTGAGTCATCTGTCTTCCATCCCGGTCACGTGTGGACGCCAGGCAAAGTGCTCCGGTCGCCATCTTGAGAGCCAAGCTGCATGCATCCAGTTCGTTGCCTTAACCTTTCCAGCATCTTGTGAGTAGGGTTGTAATTTTACCCCTCCGGATGCGGTTTATGCACCTTCCACACCATAATAAATTTGCTTTTTATTAATATATAGGCTGTGCTAGTGTTTTACGTTTGTATGTCTTGTATGTCTCATATTGTTCAGCCCTTGTCCACCCCCCTAGTGTTGATTTACTGCACCATTATCTGTTTTTCTTTTCTTTTTTATTCCACATATATCCTGCTGAGGTGATAATCATCAAATTTCATCATCTCAAGGACTGCATTTGGACTGTCACACCTTTATTGGTTTGGTATTTAACCTTTTTTGGTGCCGGTCATCCCCTTTTTTTCGTTTTTTTTAACATGACTGACATGTTCCTTTGGGGATTTAGAAAAGATCATTATGTCGTCCAGATAAATGACCACAAATTGATTGAGCAGATCTCTGAAAATCTCATTCACAAAGTCTTGGAAGACGGCAGGGGCGTTACAGAGACTGAAGGGCATGACGAGGTATTCATAGTGGCCGTCACGGGTGTTGAAAGCCATTTTCCATTCATCGCCTTAGCGAATGCTTACCAAATTGTAGGCCCCAAGAAGATCCAATTTAGTAAAGATATTGGCTCCTTGGAGGCGATCGAATTGTTCTGAAATCAATGGTAAGGGATAGCAGTTTTTAATGGTGATCTTGTTAAGACCTCTGTAGTCATTACAGGGTTGTAGTGATCCATCCTTTTTCTTCACAAAGAAGAAACCTGTACTGGCTGGAGAAGAATATTTACGAATAAAACAGAGCTGTGCTTCTCTGGACTAGGCCTAGCTTATGCTCATAGGCCCAAGGTAGGCCCTTAGCCCCAATTAGCTTGTGGCTGCTATAGGGGCAGGCCCCTTAGACAGGAACACTGCCCCACTTAGCATCATTAGTGTAAGGGACACAGCAGAACGCAGCGCAACAGTTGCGGCCTGTGGTCTGGGTCTGGACCACCACCGCAAGGCTAGAGAATCATCGCGGTGGGACACTCCAGCCGGATACCACCCCATGTGGAGGCAGACGCCTTCCCTGATGGAGATGGCGTGGGACAGACTGTTTTCTTCTGTCGGTGATACCAGGTGCTGGAGCACCTGGCAGGTATCCCCATCAACAAGTGCACCAAAAGTAACACTTCTTGTGGACAGCGCTGTCACACATACATTGGGTGGGTTGGCTTCTGTGGACACCGGATGGTTAGGTGCCCAGGGCACCTCAATAATTTGGGGTAAACCCCACCAGAGTGTGGACACAGTGATTGGGGGCACTGTGTGGAGGTACGGCCCTGTGAGGCCTGAGTGGTTCTGTTATTGTTATTCTTATGTGTTCAGTAAACTTGTTTAACCATACCAGTGTGTATTTCTTACATTGTGTCCTGTGACGGGGTTATCCAACACTGATAGTGCCTCCACCCCCGAGGGAGCCTGTCACCATACGATCCAGGTACACCCCAGGCTCCCAGCAGCGGAGGTTCTGGCCTCCTTTGAGCCACAGGTAAAGCACCACACACACAGTTGCCACCATATCTCCTATAGGGTGGGGGAAACTGCGCTACACACATAACCCCTCCCCCAATACACATAACCCCCCTCCCACCAATATACACACACATGCACACACCTTCCTTCACCTTAGAGGGAGGCCTGCGGTGCCGTGCCAAAAAGTTGGGCACGACTTCCGGCACGTGGGGTTGGGGCATGCATAGAATGCCGTGCCTGCTACAGGGGGAGTGAGAGGCCCACTGCAGGAGGGGAGAGCTGGGCGCCAGGTCCCCCCATAAGCACCAGGACATTAGTCCCGGCTCTCCCCCACTCCCAGTGTCGGTGGCCTTGCAAGACCAGTCCTCTATCTCTCATACCCTCATCTATCCCCTCACTCTCATCCTCTCCCACCTCTCTCTTTCCCACACCCCACCTCTCTCTCCCTCCAGCTCTCTCCCATGCCCCCACCTCTCTCTCACACATGCCTCCACCTCTTTCTTCCCCATGCCCCCACTCTCCCCGACATCTCTCCCACTCCTCTCTCATACTCTGAGAGATTGGGAGAGATGCCCCACTTCTCTCTCCTCCAATACATCTAACCCCTTCCCCAATACACATAAACCCCCCTCCCCCACCCATCAATACACACACACCTTCCTTCTCCAAAGAGGTGAACAGTTGGGCTCGACTTCTGGCATGTGGGGATGGGGCCTGCACAGAAGGCCAGGCCTGCTGCAGGGGGAGAGAGAGGCCCGTTGCAGGAGGGGAGAGCTGGGACACCCGGCCCCCCTGTAGCTACCGGGCCCGGGACACAAGTCCCAGCTCTCCCCCCTGTTGGCGGTCCTGTCTATAATATAAACCATATTGCTGTTATAAAGCATTGAATAGGACCGGCGAAAGCACAGTCCGTCCAATGGTTACCTTCCCTTCCTTGGAGTGAACTATATTTACTACAACTCTGTGTTGCCTACACTTTTGTTTGTCATCCACCTGACTACTTTAGGACCTACTCCCTGACTGCTTAGCTTGTTTACCAGTCTCCATAGTGAAACTGTGTGAAAGGTCTCTGTGCTGCTGCATGAGGCTACAACTTAAAGAACAGCTGCCTAATTGTACCAAATTCTGCTGCTGTGTGAGAGGAGTTTTCTCTCCTTTAATATGTTCAGAATCATATGGGTAGAAGGTCAGAGCCTTCAGCTAATTAGAGCAGGGATTATTGATATATGACTTATACAGTTAGTGAAATACGTATTATGTGTGTACATGAGATGTATACACACAGTACATTTGATAAATGTACATGTCACAAGGTGCTCTGGATCCTAACTTCTCAAATGTCAGAGGTCTGTTTTTCATTTTTTTTTCTTTGATATTTGAAGTTTTATTTTTTTTCCTTAGGTTAAAAAGACATACATTGAAAATCTTATTTATGTAACTAAATGTTATTCCCCTTAGTAATAAATATATATTTTTGCTTGAATGAAATGATTTTTTTGGTTGGCAGCAATCAATACTTGGTTTATGGAGGACACACAAGAATTTGAGCAGTCTTATCTGAGATTTTAAAAATCATTTCGATGAGAAGGTATTTTTTTTATTTTGTACCCTTAATTTAAGTTAGGGTCATACTTGATTCTTTGCTCTAGGTGATCCTTGACCCAGTGACATCACAGAAGACAAACATTGGCAAAATACACGTGGCCTTCAAAGCAATGTTTTGCAGATCTCTCATCAGAAATATCCACCAGCAATGAGACTTAATATTGTCCGAAACTGACTTCAATTATGGATGTTCCTGTGATCTACATATGTAATAGTATGTAAAACAAATATATATGTTCACCGCGCTTCTACATGTAAGGAGCAGGCTGCTGGTGAAAGGATTGGCCATACATATGTGCAAAAATAGAAAGTTAATCCCTGCGCGTCTCCCATAGGGATAGCAATAAATGGGGAAATAAATATACATAGTGAAAACTAAATCTATAAGACAAAGGAGACTTTTCAAGCTATGTGCAGTTAAAAACGGGTATATACCAGTGAAGATACTTACATGTATGTAAGTAAAGTGAATTTACAGGGTCCTTACTGGGAGATTATATACCTTGAAAAAGAAGGGACTGGCCTCCCACAAGCTGCTCAATAAGCAGTTACAGGTGGATTGGCTAAATACATTATTCACGCCCTAATAGTGGTGCCCTCTAGGAGCGTGCTGCTAAGGATTTCATTTGACCCAACAGAAAATGTAAAACAAATATATATTCACTGCGCTTCTCCATGTAAGGAGCATGCTGCTGGTGAAAGGATTGGCCATACATATGTGCCAAAACAGAAAGTTAATCCCATTATTGTAATAGTATATTACAATTCAAAGACAGTAGTGACGGGGACCTTGGGGTCTAGTATAACAATGATGTAGTAAAGAAAAATGTGCATTCGTATGGTAATTCTTTTTAAGCAAAGAGATAGGTAAAAGATGACAGACTAACATTTGGAAAACAATACAGACCGGCGCCTTAAAGTCCAAATGGGAGATATAAAGTTCAATTGATGATTGGAATGATCAATGGATGTAGATCTGGTCAAGTGGACAGCTGGTTCCTCGGTATCAGAGGTGTTAGGACATGCAGGGGAGACAAGAAGATATGATCATAGTGTAACACTGTATATAACAGACATGTAACACATACACTTAAACAAACAGACACACACAACACTGAACAACACTAAACAATAGGCTGACTAATATAACGATAGTTTAATAATCACAATAAAATAGCAGATGACTGGTGACGAGCAGATCAGGGATCCAGTGTGTAAAAACTGGAATCCTACTTACAGCAGGTCCCTAGGATTTGCGCAGGTAAGGATAGTCTGAGTGTCCGACAACGATGTTGGTGGTCGCGTGCCACGTGCAGGTGCCTGCAGGGGCTGCCTTGGCTGGCTGCCAAAGATGGCGCCGTTCCCTTCTCCTCCTCGTGGCGTCCTTCATTTGCGCCCGGAAGTACGTCACAGCGGGCGGGACGGGACACCAGGTAACACTTGCCGATACCAGCTCCTGAACACTGCGGGCGGGACGGGACACCAGGTGCCACTTGCCGGTAACTCCTGAACACTGCGGCTCCAGGGACTGATAGAATGGTCTGCTCCTCTACCAGTGCTGCTAATAAATGATTTCTCAATGGCCCAACGCGTTTCGTGCGCATGCGCACTTCTTCAATCCCCTGAAGTGCGCATGCGCACGAAACGCGTTGGGCCATTGAGAAATCATTTATTAGCAGCACTGGTAGAGGAGCAGACCATTCTATCAGTCCCTGGAGCCGCAGTGTTCAGGAGTTACCGGCAAGTGGCACCTGGTGTCCCGTCCCGCCCGCAGTGTTCAGGAGCTGGTATCGGCAAGTGTTACCTGGTGTCCCGTCCCGCCCGCTGTGACATACTTCCGGGCGCAAACGAAGGACGCCACGAGGAGAAGGGAACGGCGCCATCTTTGGCAGCCAGCCAAGGCAGCCCCTGCAGGCACCTGCACGTGGCACGCGACCACCAACATCGTTGTCGGACACTCAGACTATCCTTACCTGCGCAAATCCTAGGGACCTGCTGTAAGTAGGATTCCAGTTTTTACACACTGGATCCCTGACCTGCTCGTCACCAGTCACCTGCTATTTTATTGTGATTATTAAACTATCGTTATATTAGTCAGCCTATTGTTTAGTGTTGTTCAGTGTTGTGTGTGTCTGTTTGTTTAAGTGTATGTGTTACATGTCTGTTATATACAGTGTTACACTATGATCATATCTTCTTGTCTCCCCTGCATGTCCTAACACCTCTGATACCGAGGAACCAGCTGTCCACTTGACCAGATCTACATCCATTGATCATTCCAATCATCAATTGAACTTTATATCTCCCATTTGGACTTTAAGGCGCCGGTCTGTATTGTTTTCTTTGTTTTCACTAACTGTGTTTGGGTTAGTTTTTCCTGGCAGCCTGTTCACATTGTTCACTTTAATATTCTCTACCACGTTGTTGTTATTATTCGTACTGTAATTATTTGTATTGCAATTGTACACACTTTTTTATTTATTTTTATTTTTTAGCGCTAAAACACACCATCCTTTTTTTCAGACTAACATTTGGGATACATGTGCCAAATCCCACTCTTACTGTCAGGTTAACGACAAAATATTACTGTGTTTCTTGATAAATAGATCCCTTTTGTCTATATTATGTCTATCATACATAACATACTTTTAAATAAAGTAGTAACATGAGTATATGTTTTGATTTTATATGAGTGAAATACAGTATGTAGCACAGTTTCCTCCCCACCCCCAGTGGGAGATACACAGCTTCTGCTACCTTGTGCTGGTGCGAGTACCTGTTAGGGTCAGGAGAGCTGAGCTGATCTGCTGTGTAGTGGAGATCATGACAGGCGTAGGTTCCATTCTCTGACTTTCTTCTCAGGGTGCTTAGCGCCTCCAGCAGTAGTGGGGTCCAGAGATCAGCCCCCACCATGCATGCTTCCCTCCTGCCCAGGGACTGACACTTAGGCCTGGGACATAGTGGTTTAATCAGTGCGGAGGCGCGCTGAGGCTCAGGGAAAGCAGTGCCTTTCCCTGGCCTTACACAGCACGCCGTCCGTGGGCGTGTTGGGGGCGGGTCTGGGGGCGGGCCAGTGACATCACGGAGCTGGTTCTCCCTGATTGGGCGAACCGCTCACGTGACCGGCCCAAATTTGAAACCTCCGTGAGACACACGCTTCCCCAAGCGTGCGGACGCGTGCGCGAGCCCCTGCTAAAGCCGCTCTCATTGCGGCTGCAGGGGCTCAGTGCCGAGCAGCAGCGCGCCTCAGCACGGGTCAGCGCATAAGCGCTGACCATGTCCGAGGCCTTAGACAGGAGTATGATGAACAAGTGTCTTTATTGGCAATCACTGCAGATCTTCTTCATACAGCGGTGCAGGGTCTCAGAGGCTCCAGGCATCCAGAGCAGGACTGAGTAAATTTGGCACTCCCTTAATCAGGAAGCAGAAGGGTCGGGCTCATGGTCTATACGTATCCCTGATAGGCTTACATAGGCCATGAGTTACCACCTTACTTCTGTCCATCAGAGAGGAGCATGAAGGGAGGTCACAAGCCCACAGAATTAATCTCTTAGAGCCTGCAGCTAGCAGGAGTTACATAACAGGGAGTGTAAAGACAGGTAGAAAAGACATACCCTGTTACAAGTAATTTACCATTCCTTTTTAATGGTTAAATTATGTATGAGCAAGATTGTAATGTTATTAATGGGCAGACCAATGGCTGATTGACTAATTCACAAGAGCAACTGTTTCTACGTGTCTTGGTGGACAGAATCTACGAGATTTGTTTAATCTATGTGTTGTTATAGTAAGTATAGATGTGTGTACACTAATTTTGTTGTAAGAGAATCTTTTTAACAGTAGGAAGTATGGCAACTCATTATGCCAACAGATATAAATCTGCAGTATTAGATATTGCCACTGGGGGGCCTGTGTTGCATGGGAAAAATCCTTCAATCTTTCAATTCATGTAAAAGAGAGCGTACATCTTGTATAGTACCAGCACTTTATGTGAGCGATTTCTTTGCTCAGTCATGTTACATTGCAAGTTATTTCATTGTGTAACGGGTATTCCCCCACCCAATCGCAAATAGGGTCTCCTAGGGGAAATGCTACTCTGGTTACAAGGCATAATAGTGTGGCGCACCTGCTGGCTTACAGGACTCATGAGTCTCCCGCTTGATGGTATTATGGGGAAGGTCAGGACAGGCTTTTGGGGACATACCCAGTACGTACTCACGGTGACAGTGCCTCCATCTATTGCAGGCCCCAGGATATGGGGTGGAATCCCTGGAATAGAACGTCCCACTCAGGGATGAGAGATTCCAGTCTCACAACCGCTTCTTTATAATCAGGAACACTTTATTTCCTCTGCAGCACACTGTACAGCATACACAGTCACAGAAGTACTTCTCAGGATTTCTCCCTCAGGATGACCCTGACCTTACACTCCCAGTCAGGGCCCTGGAAGCAGGCCTAGCTCTTCCACTACCCCCTATCAGAGTAGTGGGAAAAGTCTACCAGCCTCTCCCAGGGGGAGGGCCTCAAGCCTGCCAGGTCCCTGACAGCTCAGTTAGGTAAGATTCAGCTCCTCTCAGGGTAGGAGCAACTGACTCAATACAGGAAATGCAGATCATTAAGACAGATACAACAAGAGCCCGCCCTTGTCCCTTATTGGACACAGGCCTGACTGCACTGCTTTCTCTGCCTCACTGATCTGCAGTGAGTGGGGAGAACACATCTTAACTCCTGGCAAACCTGCCCTTACCAGGGATTATTGCACAGAAGGCAGAAGGAGGACAGAATAATAGCCCAAACCTACCAGGGCTATAGTTGGAAGTCGCCTACATAGGAAATAAGATGCTGCATTATTAAATAAAGGTGGGCACGTCCGCAGGTCTAAGATTAGAGCTCCTTTCAAACTCCAGGTACTGTATACTGTAGCAGTTTGAGAATGAGCTTTTCTAATTGAACTACTAGGCAAGAGTTTGGTGGAGCTTTGAAATGCATTTTTGAATCCGATCAAAGTACGAGCCAAAATGCAAAATAAATCATCCTCTCTTTATTTATTTTTAATAAACTGGTCAAACTTTTTGACATGCGAATTAAATTAAACTTATGTACTAAAGGTTACTTTTTTTTACATTGAAGCAAAAAATAAAAAAGGGATTACAATTGTAATTTTGTTTCCCAAACACTGCAAATTAAAAAAGGGCCCTCCCCAATGTAAGTGCCCAATTTTTTAATTTGACATAATACTGTTGAAGTGTTTTTTTAAATTTTAGGAGCCTCTAGGCAAAATGTATGCTAGTGTATTCCATATGCATATACTAGTGTTTGCATGGTAAGGTGTGGTGCATGTGCACAGTTGCACACAGATGGCCCAAGTAGCCATAAAAAAAAAAAAGAGAGAGAGATTTTTTTTAATAAAAGCTCTTTGAAAACCCATCTGGTCCTTATTGGATTTCAGAGCCTTGATTACTGCATCTAGTTCTACTTTTGTTATTTGGGGTTCAGTATAAGTAAATCCTCTCTTGATAGCTTGAGTAGGTTACATTTCTCTAAGTATTCTTTAGTTACAGGTTGAATGGGAGTAGGATGTGATGTTTCTTGACTTAGGTTGCACAATTTGCAGTAAAAATGGTGAATTTCCCCACCAATGAAATAAGAGTTGTACGTAATCTCTTAGTCTGATGGCCGAGACCTGAGATTTGTATCACTCTTAAATTTGCTTACCAAGATTTGGTTCGCATTATTACCCTTATTATAATACATCTGCTTTGGCTATTTCACAGCCTTCTCTGTATCTTCTAGTTGGACATGTTTAATTCGTACCTGCCGATTCGTAATACTGCATAAAATAGGAGGAAGCGCATCCAAAACCTCCAGGCCATGGTTTCGTCCACACCGCCTTTTCCATTAGTTTAAGATAGAGAATAATTACACATCTTAGTACATTAATATCATACAAAACGATCGAGTCACTAATCATCTTTACATTCATTGATTAAATTAAGTTGGATTCAATTTGCCCAGGGAGAGGACTTTAAACTATCAATTTTAGCAAACTATATAACATTTTAAGGTTTTCCAAAGAGCGCATATCCAGTTTAACATAGCATGGGAAGGGTGAAAAGGGGCAAGAGGGGGAGAATCAGGGAGCATAAATCAACATACAGGCATACCCCAGCATAAGGACACTCACTTTAAGTACACTCGCGAGTAAGGACATATCGCCCAATAGGCAAACGGCACACTCACGCATGCGCGTGTCAGCACGTCCTGAACAGCAATACCGGCTCCCTACCTGTACTGAAGTTGTGCGCAAGCGGGGAGACTATAGAGCCTGTTACAAATGTGTTATTTACATCAGTTATACGTATATGATAATTGCAGTACAGTACATGCATCGATAAGTGGGAAAAAGGGAGTGCTTCACTTTAAGTACATTTTCACTTTACATAAATGCTCTGGACCCATTGCGTACGTTAATGCGGGGTATGCCTGTATATAAATACCAAGAAAATCTTCTGTCAATAATGGTACCCCTGTCCGAAACCTTAGAGTTTCAGTGGTCTACTTTTATCATCACCTAGATATAAAGGCTGTTATCCTAAAAAGTCTTTATATAGGTAGTTATATCCTAGAATATTGATATAGGACTTCCAGCAAAACTTGTGCACGGATGGAGCATGCCAAAATAAAGGAAATTGGATTGAAAACTGGTTGAAGAAGAGACAACAGAGAGTTGGCATAAATGGAACCTTTTCAGCTTGGGCTAAAGTCGTGAGTGGAGTACCTCAAGTATCGGTACTGGGACCACTGCTTTTAACTTGTTTATTAATGACCTTGAGGTTGGGATAGTGATGATACTAAATTGTGTAAGGTAGTTTAAATCAGAGCAGGATGTAATTTTTCATCAGAAAGACTTGGATAGACGGTAAACTTGGGCAGGTAAATGGCAGATGAGGAGTAATACAGATACATGGAAGGTTATGCATATGGGGTACAGGAATAAACAGGCGATTTACAAATTAAATGGGACAAAATGGGTTCAATCCTTTTTAAAAAAATCACAAATAAACTGGTGACATTACAGGATTTGTACATCAATGCTTCTTCCCTAATGAGTGCTGTTTCACACACGTGCCAGCATTATCATGCTAAGCTTTACTTGTAATGGCTTATTAAATAATAAAAAGGAATATCAGAGCCCTGAGTTGCTTTAATTGTGATGAAAACAAAACTAGTGCTGAATACTACTATAATAGCACATACTGTTATGTCACTTGTTGTACTGTAAGTGTAAAAGTTAAACCCTGGCTAGTAATAACATTTTTTTCTTCTAAATGTTGTTTTTGCAGTGTATACTGAGTGCAGCACCCAATAATCTCTCTTCAAACTACTCAAACAAAATGAGGCGGGTGGAGTTAGTGACACTGCACAATAGCAAAAAGTAGCAGTCAATATCAGAAAAAGAGGCTATGGAGAAGTCAGCAGAAGCAAATCACACAGGGATTGGTATGATGGAGACTTGAGGATGAGACTGTGAACCATCCGAACACCATCATCCACTTTAAAGAAATAAATAAAAGACTGACAACAAACCAAAACACTAAAAAGGCCATGATGTAACCATTGACAGTAGCTACACATCTTTGTCATTGTCCTCATACTGATTCTATGCTCTCTGTAGAAGCAGTGCCCGGTTCCCGACACTAAGGAACAAGGAAAAACTCGGGTGCTCCCTCCAAAATGTATAACAGGGGAAATATCACAAGATGTTTACAACCTTGAAAACATGGACAAGGGTCCCCTCTGTTTCGTCGTCCCTTCCTGTGACCCCAATAGGATCTATCCAGAATCCTTGTTGGTACAGGGATACAGAAAGAAAGGGGGAGCACAGGTTGAGGAATTTTTTTTGCGGAGCCTGCGGAAGCCCAAAATGGGCGAAATGCGTTGCTCTTACCTTTAAGCAAGTTTGGACTAACACAGCCACCGTCGAGGAGTAGGTCTACAGGAGCGCAGCACTATACCCGGACGCGGACTCAGTTAGCTGCGCACCATGCGCCCTACGTTTAATATCCTAAGGAATGGCTGTATCTTTCTTCGTTTTTACACCTTTAATAAGTGTATTTTAGTGTTTTTAAGTGTTTTTAAAGGCATAATAAAGCTACTTGCAGTCTATTTCATCTAAGACTTTACCTTGTTTTGCACCACCATCAAAGAGGGGCTACCTGCTATTCTTCTTATACTTGGAAGCTAGCACTGAAGTCCTAAGAAGAATACAAAGATATTTTATGTGTGCTTGCTCACACGAGGCCGTGTGAGTATTACCCTAAAACCTTCTTTTTCATTTCCACCCCTACCATCTCTCCATGTCTCAAGGACACAAAACATTGAGACCATATATGTAAGAAAAGACACCTTTCCCCAGGATTGCACTCACACTTGCCCGTGTGAGTGACTGCAGTTTTTGCTGCTTTTTATTTATTTATCACAGTCTGAGACTTATCACTACCACATGTATTTTCCCTAATATATTTGTTTATATATCTGTTTGCTCTGAGGGGGATATTCCAACTGTAAGCTGTCGGCGAACATGACAACATGACACCGCATGGTGCTGCTTTGCCATGACAACGTGACGTTGCATGGCGCCATGACTTCATGTGACACCGCAAGGCCATCACGCCGCGTCATGTGAGGAGGAAATGCCGCGCCTGACCAGGAAAGAGGCCCCGCGAAAGACCCTGCACAGAGCCGCGAAAAAGACCAAGCTGGCCCTGATTATAACACATAATTGAAATAATTGCTTCAGACATGAAAGCAACAATGGGAAAAGGATTCCCTGCCCCAGAGATGTTACAATCTAAGTGCAATACACCCCTGCATCATGTCACACAAAGGGAAACATATTCTGCTCAGGGGCACCTGGCCCTGCCCCACTCTGCTGCCTGCTCGGTCTTTGGTCCCACTCCTAGGCCCCGTTGTCTCTGGGGTTGTGGTACGTGTGGTTCAGGAGGAGGAGATTCCACAGGGGGGGGGGGGGGGGAAATAGGTCTTCCTGCCACAGGAAGACTCCTAAGAGATAAACTCCTAGGAGGGTTGGACAATGGAGCCTATTGTGCTGCTTTGGCATTAATGTTAGTGTGATCCACCCTTCTAAGTCAGGGGTAGTAGAGATGGTGGGTATGCTCCAGTGACATGGACAGGTTTCCTAACACCTTGAGGAAGAAGGTGATGCAGTGGGCTGCTGATGGCACCATCACAGTGATTGCTGTGCATGCTGCAGTACAGTTGTACCCAGGCAGCATTAATTCCTGCTTACACTGCTGCATCACATAGGATTGAGTAGACCAACACAGACTCCCCCACTGTGCCATTGGAGGATAATTCAAAAAATTGCCACACCAAGGAGGTGATTCCTCTAGGTGAATGGCCATCCCCATGTTATGCTAACATGCTTGAGGTGAAGGCTTTGATACCAGCCGGAGGCCTACAACCACCACGTCTGTCATGACACAGCTACACTCCTCCATATCCCTTTCTCCAGAATGCACCTTGGTAGGCTCACTGTTTGGAGCACATAGCCTAGTTTGGCTTCCAGTTGTCACGTCACTGCTGTGAGTGCCTGTCCCACACAATCCCCCTCCCCTCCTAAACTTTCTAAATCTCCTGTTGTTTCGTCACGCTCAGACAGAGCAGAAGCAGCAGTGGCAATAGTGGTGCTGGGTGGTACATGTGATGCAAGAGACAGGGACACTGATTCAAAGCCTATCATAGGGTTCCACAACTTGCGAGATCTAGAGCGTGCTGCTACCACTGGTGACCCAGCATAGTCGGTCTCCAGTATAAGGAAAGAAGGCTGATCTTCAAATTGATCTGCTCCCTCTTAAACAAAGCTGCTTCCAATATGTTAGGTTAGTGGAGGTGGAAGAACCACCCAATCAATCCCTGTTCCTCTACGATTGGTTAAATGGTAGAGCAGGAGTCTTCTGAGGCATGCACACCACAATGGGACAAAGGGAACGACCATACTAATACCACAAGGGCTGCCAACAGGTGGGGAAAGCCAGGACAGCTGTCCCGGGTCTGGTGACTGGGGTGGCCCGGCTGGCCAGTGCTGGAAGTTGCACCCGGCCAGAGTTTGTGCCCAACTTCTGCGTCTGGCTGCCGGGAACCAGTGCTCCCCAGGTGCGATGGACTTGCCTCCCCTGCCACATATCTGGTCCCCCATCCCTCGCCAAACTTTGGACCCATACGGAAGTCGGGCCACATCTGCGTGCAAGGTTGGCATGCTAGCAGAGGCCTCCCAGTCCAAAAGTACATTTTGGTGTGTATATGTATATTGGGTATGTATTGTGGTTGTGGGGGAGGGGGGTATCTATCGTGTGGGTATTGTGGTGTGGGGGGGGAGCATTGTGGTGTGGGGTATTGTGTGGATATTATGGTGTGGGGGGGGGGGTGGTGTGGTGGGTGTTGTGGTGGGGGTGGAATTGTGTGTGTGAAATTCTGTGTGTATGTGTGTGTGTGTGTGTGTGTGTGTGTGTGTGTGTGTGTGTGTGTAGCCAGTGTAGTGGGGGCAGTGAGAGAGAAGAAGGGTCAGTGAGAGAGAAAAAGAAGGGAGTGAGAGAGAGAAAAAAGGGAGTGTGAAAGAGAGAAAGAAGGGAGTGAGACAGAGAAAGAAGGGAGTGAGACAGAGAAGGGAGTGAGAGAGAAAGAGAGGAGTGAGAGAGAGATAGAGAGAGAGAAGGTAGGGAGTGAAAGAAAGAAGGGAGGAAGAGAGAGAGGGAGTGAGAGAAGAGAGAAGGGAGGTGAGGGAGTGAGAGGAAGAGGGTAAGACAGGGAGACAGGGGGAGTGAGAGGGGAAGGGGAATATAGGTAGGCAAGACAGCGAGGGGGGGTGTCATAGGAGACCAGGCATTTACACCTTTTTTACTAGGATCATACATTGAGCAAAACAGGTAAATTAAATAAATTGTAAATTTGTTCACAGGAAAAGCCAAACACACAATGTTACACAAACTACATAAGAAAAGACACAATTACTTGGGAACTGTGTACAAAACTATACTCTGTAGGTGCAGGGAATCATACATAAGGATTTTCCCCTGACTGAGACTTAGCCTGCCATGTCTTGGAACTGAAATCAGCCTGCAGTTCCAGATGCCACCCCTCCCCTCTCTTCAGAGGTCTGGATTTTGGTGCTTAGAATCTTGTTCAGAATCTTGCTTTGAATCTTGCTTAGAATCTACATGTCTGATTGGGTCAGGGGTTTATAATACTTCTGAGTTTCATTCACAGAACCCTGCAGCCAATCCGGGCGTGGGAACATGTCCCACCAGCCAATCAGAGCGGGGCTCATCTGGCTGATCATATCAGAGTCAGGGGGCGTGTTGAGCCAGCTCGGGGCGCCCTGTGGGCAGGACATATGTTCTGGCCAATATGAAAAAGTCCTACGATCGCCATCTTTTCCTTAGCCAGCCCATTCCCTCCCGCTGGGCAGGCGCCACTGAATCTAGTAGACGAGAGGGTCCCCCCCACAGGGGGCCTCTCTTCTCCGGACCCAGTACTCTGCCCTGCCCACTTAGCACCCGGACACCTCTCAACATGCCGTCTGCTCTTTCATCTATGGCTTCTATGCAGACTAGCTGGCACCTTAATCATATGCCCACGCTGACTGCATAGAGCCTTATGGTAAATGTAAAAAAACACCATAAGTCATACTTTATTGCAGCATACATTTTGGGGTACCTCATATTCGGTTGGGGCACCCACAAACACAATACAGGTTCTGGGACACCTTGGCACTAACTGGGGTACACCCTTAACCTAGGGATTCCATCAGCTACAAGGCTACAGGGCTATACCATACCTGTTTATCCCTGTGCCTCATTTTACTGTGCACAAAACATATATGTACTTAACACACTTTGTTAATAAAATATACACTTTAAAAACCTAAGTCTTTCTGGTATGGGAAATAGAATAAAAAGCTGCACTTTACTTTTCACTAGCCATATTCCCCACACAATATTGCATTGACTTAGTATGGATTCTTAGAATCCCCTCACAACCTTGTATGTATGGTTGGGGCAACTCAGAACCCCTATACCGGTTCTGGGTGACCTGGGCATTTACTGGGTATCCCCATTAACCTATGGGCCCGTTGACTGTTTCAGGGACACCTCACATCGCTATGCCCCTTTTACCCTTCTGGTCTGTGCTCATGCAGGGAACCCCTAATGGTGAGTCGCGAAAGCGTTTTCAAGGGGAGATATTGCCGGGACATGTGCCTAGATGTATTCAGGAATCAGACCTATTTGATAAATAAATAAATATTTTAAGCATGTGCCTTGGTTTGTTATTTTAGCATTTTCCATATTAAAAAAAAACAATTCTAAACGAAAACCCAATCGAGAGCAATACCAAAATATATTTGGTAGAACCAAAATCGTGTCAAATCAAAACACCTAAAAATATTTAGAGCCAAAATCACATTCCAAACACTCTGAAAAATGTTGGAGCCCAAACCAGAATATCAGTGAAAGTGCCTATACAATAAATGGCTTGTCTGTGTATTTAAGCCCTCCACTGCCAGAAGGAACACAGTCACGTTTATTAGAGCAGGGGATGAAATAGCTTTAAAAGTCAAACATTTGTCGAAGTCTGTTGTGTTGATCTTGCCTGGTGATTGTTACCGCTGGCCTCTAACAAGCAATAATAACAAAATAGGATAGTTCTTCCTCATGGAAGTAGTTTGTTTATTGGAGAGTAGGAATTAGATACAACCATGGGGGTCTCACATTACTAAATAGTACGACCTCTAGATGGTTCGAAGCATATAACCATACCCAGGCATACTTTTTGCTACAGTATTATTATGTTCAGTGCAATCCCATACCCAATGCTGCTCTAATCCCTTTGTTGTTGAGAAAAACGGCACTGTCCAGATTCCATAAATATATGTAACTTCAATAACTAAGCAAACGTTAACTGAAGTTGAGCATTTTAACTCAGGAAAGGACATAACTTAAGGTAAGAGGGGTTTGTAAATGATTTGTTTCCCAAGAGGGGATAATGTTTCAATAGGTCAGGGCTAAGGTCAGTGGAAGGGTACCATGAGGAAGTGTGTAGTGGCCTGTGCATAAATTAGGAATGTCAGTTTCTGGAACCGATACATCCTATGGTTCACTCCAGATGATGCCAAACCTTTGCAACAAAAAAAACAAACAGCTAAAGGGGCAAAGGAATATAGTTAGGCGTTCAAAATGTAACACTGCAAATAAGATATTGCATGCAGATCCACAATTGGGGCTTAAGATAGCTGTATCCAAGAATAACAGCACTTTACAGCCTTGTAAAAAGTCTGTGGTTCTCTACTTGTGACTATTGTATTGCAAAGCACATTGTAAACCATCCAAAAAAGCAGAAATGTTCTCATGATCTGACTTCCCATTGCCCTCTGATCTTTCTGAATATGTAATTGATACCATATTCGTAAGGGGCGGTTAAATTGAAAGTGCCCAAAAGGCATCTTAGTAATGGTGTGCAGTAATGAATCCAACTATTCTAAGACTATTTTTTATGCAAGGAAATCATTTAAAGCTAGACTATATTGAAGAAAAGAAAAATCCCCCCCCCCAAAGTATCAATGAATATGTTATGAATTGTTCAGTGTTCTCTTCACATACCGTACGTATTTGTTATTTTTTAAAACCAATGGTATACTTTGATTAATAACCCTTCAATGCCGGAAAAGGCCCATTCCTGCACAATAGTGCGGTCTCTGACTCTGTCAGGGTCACTTCAGTGATAATATGTATTTTCCTTTCTTGATTTGAGTGAGTGAACTTCAGTCACCGTGAGTCCTTTCTTTTCTACTCTGCACACTTTGATCACTTCTGAACTATTTTGACATTCCATTTTTTCTTGGCCTTCTTGCGTTTCTTTATGAATTTATCCTTATAATTTGTCAACTGTCTGTAACCTTCATGTGAACCCCTATCCTGTGTCGCATTCCTCATTGTCACCATGAAACAAATGCTCCAATGAGGAATTATATCCTTTTTCATGAAAATATCCACTTCTATGTTTGAAAATGTTTCATATGCTGTGGCCTCAGTAATTTAGGCAACTACAGTATACACTGTATATAGAGCAGTTTTATTTAATAACAAGTTAAAATAGGCATGACACACAGGCATATGTTTAAATAAAGTTCTAGCTCAAACTTGTTGAAGAAAGCTGGGATGAAACTAACAAATAAGCTCAACCCCCTTATAACGCTATGCCTGGGGTCCAAAGAATCACATCACATTATAAGCGGATCGCGTTAGAAATAATGTACAATTGTGTGCATTTTGCAATAAAGTATTTAAAATACCTATAGTCGTGTTGTAAAGTATTCATAAATATGAAAATTGGGAGCCGCGCTTGCATCGCGTTATAAGCGGATTCGCGTTGTAACGGATCGTGTTATAACGGGGTTGAGCTGTACTTAGTATACAAGTAGACTCATTTATTCAGGGATGTATTATTAAGGAATACAATGGCGGGTTAATTAAAGAAGCGCAAGAAAGTTCCTTACAGTATGGGGAAAATACAGAGTTCAAGTACACGTAATTTCCAGCTAGAAACTAATTGACAGAAAGAGCTCGAGTGTGAATACTACAATGTAATGGTATAAAGTTAAAAAGCATACATTTGGTCAACGCACAGTAAACCCAGGGGCAGAATATATAATTACCACTCAAAATGAAGTGGATAAAAATATGGATTTTTATCCTATAAACTAATAACACATCTCTCTCTATTTTTGTTTTGTTTTGCCATGCATCATCACATAAATCTTGTTTTGAGGGATTTTTTCTGTGATTGTCGATAGCAGTTTCTGACGTGGCTCACTTTTGGTAGAATACACCATGAATCCATATTTAAAGAATAAACAGCGGGCATTGACGATCCTATGTGCCAAAGCCGGACGTACGCATAAGATAACTAAGCTACAGCTTAGGGGGGGCCACAAAAATTGATTATTTTTTGAATACATTTCAAGTTTTAACATCGGATGATAAATAAAGAAGATATGGGAAAAAGAAGATTCTCTATAAATATGGACATTTTCATTCAAATATGACCCTAAGCATCATGTGCACCAAAAGTGACAAACTTCACAGCTTATCATTTGAAGAAATCATCAATGACTTTGCTCTCTAAAAATCATGAAAGACAATATTTTAACATTAAAATGAATGATGTGCAAACACTGTTCATTTTAGCTTTACACCATCACCTTTGTATATAACAATGCTATTATAATGCTTTCATTCATTTCAGTTTCCTTTTTATATTTTCAATGGTCCCTTCAGCCAGAATAATAAATGTATTTCTAATTTTCAGGCATCTTAAACTTGATATAGCTTAGGGCCTCAGAAGGTCAAAGTTCAGCCCTGCTGGGTGCACAGTATTGGGAACCATGCATTATCTTGCAGCTGCGTCAAATGACACTGCGGGGTCATGTGATGTCATTTGATGCCACGTTGCCATGGCGACGTGTCACACAGCCATCTGAATCACGGTAAGTTGAGTGTTGCAGAGGCCTCACGCTATCCCCAGGCATTTAATTTAAATAAAATACACAAAAACACAGCGCACAACGCTCATGGTGTATTAAAAGAAATATTATTCAAATCAAACAGTACAGGTACGTTTTATGCGTACATCAGGGTAGAAAAAAATCAGCATGTCAGGGGTTAATGTTACCCATGCGCCAGACAGATCTCCAGATAGGATGTCATCTAGGTAAGTGCAGCTTCCCGTCTCTGGATCTCTCAGTCACGAGTCAAGATAGACAAATCCTGGATAGTCCCACTCCTTGAGATAGAAAGTCGAGCGAACTAATGGTGAGCGAGGGAAAGAACCGCTGTAGGGGTTGATCTCCTGCGGTAGTTGGATACACACTCGCAGCCCTCCGATCCTTGACTTCCGGACCTCTGACGTCACTGGACAGCGACACTGCAACTCGCGCTACGATCTCCTCTCCAATAGAGGAAACCGGGTCCGTCGTAGTGAGATGAACAGTTCAATTAATATAGTCCCTATGATTAGCAATGGCCATTTCCATGGATGGTCGGAATCAGGACAATACCAAGAATGTGAGGTGCTGATGCAGAAAAAAATCACTTGAAAAGGACAACTCCCTATTTCCCCTTTCCACTGTCTCAGGATCTGAGACGAAATCGTGTGAGAGAGAAGGATCCACTCCCTCGATCGATTGGATGACCGTGTGCGGTTGCGGTAGCAGTTTGGTAACATGTCCATAACATGCCATGCTTATATATCCTTGAATTGATGTACGTGAGATACTCACCTGCTGCTCAATAATATATACTATATTTTTAATACTAAACTATTAGGTTTTGCGCTGTTTCTTTTCTTTTTTGTTTCATTTAGCACGTGTGGTTTGATTTTTTCACTGGTGTTTATAATATCTATCACTATTGTCACGGTCCTGAGCGCACTATTTTCTTTTTTATTTACAATTAATGTAGTACCTAAAAACCTTTCCAACGCGTTTCGAAACCTCACGGTTTCTTCATCAGGGATAATAAATGATTGAATCATATGCATTGAAATACCCCACGCTCTCGTCCGATTGGCCCGCTACTCGGGTCCTCCAGCCAATACAACGGGAGCGGGGAGGAGTCAATTACCCCATGTAAACAGTATACTGTTGCTCGCGGCAACATTGACAACAAATGCAACTTTATTCAAAAACAAACAAACGCAACTTTATTCAAAAACAAACAACATATTAATATAATAAAAGCACAAAAACGGCTCTAGAATGGAAAAGAAAAAGAGATTAAAATATGCAACATATAAAATACAATAAACAGAACTAGACTGCTTACGAAAAACCAATATTAAAAGAAAGATAGGGAATAGTTAAATCCTGAGAAAAAAGCATAAATCACTAATCTTAGTAAAATACAATTGTATAAAAAACAGACAGGACAGTCTTAGAATATTGGAATAGACACAAATGGAGTACAGAGGGACTGAAATCCCTCCTTTGGACAGAAAATTACAAACCAATCCCTAGTAAAGGGACCAAATGTCAATGTCCTCATTTAAACCACCTGGATATAAAGTTTTTTACTTATGTATCCAGAAGGTTTCCTGTATAGACAATTCTTTTATCCTATCGCCGCCCCCCCTATTCCTCGGGACATACTTAATACCCCTAAAGAGCAAAGAGGATGGATCCCCATTATGATGCATGGCATAATGTTTGGAAAGACTATGTTTAACAAAGCCAATTTTTATATTGCGAATGTGTTCTTGAATGCGCACCTTTAGGGGACGCTTAGTACGCCCCACATACTGTAGGCCGCAAGGGCACACTATTACATAAACAATACGGTCTGAGTTACAGTAAATGAAGTCCAAGACCTCAAAAACCTCTCCAGTGGAATTACACGTGAATGATTTTCTATTTGGATGGAGGTATTTGCACACTGAGCACTTTCCACACTGAAAATTTCCAACCGGTTTATTATTAAGCCATCTTTCCCCCCCCCCCCCCCCACATCATCTCTGATCTTAATATCACTAGGGGCTAAAGTACTTTTAAGATTTTTGGCTTTCGTGTATATAAACTTTGGAAATTTTGAAATGTGAGCCCCCAAAATCGGGTCGTTAGCCAAGATTGCCCAATGTTTTTTAACAATTCTTTCCATTTGCTTTTACTTTTTACATTTTGCTTTGTACAGATCTTTTAATGCACTATGAGCGTTGTGCGCTGTGTTTTTGTGTATTTTGTCTAAACGTGTAGGGGGTGTTTTGAGCCATCCCTGGTCTCACGGCTGCAGACGCTCCTATATCAGTGTCCACAAGTCACGTATTGATTTATTTAAACATCACTTTAACACTTCACCTTGTGTGATTGAATGTAGTTGCGCACTTCCTTTCACCTTGTACCACATTTAATTTAAATATCTTGGGGAAGAGCGCAGGGCCTCTGCCACCACAGCGCCCCCCCAGAAAAATCTCCCACACATCATTGGCAACCACCTCCCTTACCCCCCTATATTTAGTATCATCTCACGTATACTACAGCATAGCATGCAGTTCTGGAGGACACATGTCCACTAAGGCTAAAACAGAGGGGGACAAAAACCCAAGAAACTAAAATAATGCGCAGTTTGAATCAGAAAGCTTTTGAGAACATATAGTACAACTCTACAAAATGCAGCCATAAATAAATTATCAGGTACATTAAAGAGGCTTATAAACATAAAATGTGTAAAAGCCATCACAGGAGATCAGCTATAAAACTTTAGGAGGATAGATAGACATGGGGAGGAATGACAGATTTGTGCATGCATGGAATGCCCTGTCGGTAAAGGTGATGATTAATTAATAATAGATGATAAGAATGCAGCTAAATATGTTGTATCCCCTCATGGAAAACAAAGATGTGAAGAAAACAGGAATCTACCAAAGTAAACAATTAGCATGTATTGAAAATGAAATGGTTCTACCATGATGTAAAAATGAATGGATGATGAGAGATACATTACAAGTTTGTAAGCCAGTACATATGACTGACTGCCTATATGAAACTGCCAGATGTTAATCATCAGCCTCCCCTATGCCACCTTTGTTGGACAAAAATGTTTAGAATCTCACGTCATCATCGTAAAAAATAAATGTGAACTTGTAGACATAAAAGAATCCTGGAGATTGAAACGCATGATTACAAATAATGAACATTTATCTCCAGAAACCAAGTAGTGTCTTATTTTTAATTAAATACACAATATAAATGGGAAGGTAATGACCATTTGTTACTCAGTGGTAGGAGTAGGAGCCATAAGGCAATTTGCGGCCTATTCGAGTGAAAGGCCTGTAAGGTGCCTTCGGTTTAGTAATATGGACTTAAATGTCCATAAATGGCATATATGCTGCCAATACCTATGCATCAGCCCTGCAAGATACAGTAGGTATAGTATAGTCTGTGCGTGATTGGTTTGATTAGAGAAGATTAGAAGCAGTATTTTACACCACAAGTGCAAAACAGCTGAGGACTTAATATAGGGAGAAACACCATTCCTTGACAAAAGATTTGAGAGACTCAGTTATTGTCCCATGCAGCATCCTGCAGGGAACTGTATGCTGTATATTTTGTTGGGGTGAGTTGTACATCTTATAGGAAAACCTCAGGGGGTCAGCTCTGGACGTGTTAGTTGTGTGTATCCATGCCATTCGAAACCATGGGGCTTCCACTTACTACAATCTGATTAGAGTGCTGGTTTGTTGTGGTATAGGCTGCCCCCTTTATGGTGAGTATCAAGGGAGGCAGCAACCCCAAGTGCCAACAGAACAACATCAATATGATGTGAACTGACAATGAAGTTACATACTGTACATACTGATTATAATCAGCATCCAGGATTACAAGGGTACGGTACAAGCAAATGTTCTGGGAACATCTTTCACTCCAGACTGCTTCATCAGACTAAATACAATATCAGCAATGTACTACAGTATATGCCAATCTGATAGAGTTAAAGTAGCAATCCCACCTGATCAGATGTCTTTTTATGTCGATTATTTTATAGGATTGGAAGCGGGGATCCTTCAGAACTGGACCATGTTATTTCCAGCTCTGAGGGATCAGTTCCTGAGATACTTACCATGTTAGTTATTGGTGTTAAAGCTCCCTGAAGGGAGCTCACTATGGTCACCAAATCTTGCAGGTTCCATTGGCCAATCGGAACCTGCAATGCCACCCCTCACTCCAGAACGGCTTCCTTACACACCTTTCACTTTGCAATGCACTGCTGGTCCCTCTGTCATCAAAAGGGTTAAACAAATGTAGCCATGCCAAAAAGCAAAGATGCTTTAAATGCTTTTGCTTCTCTGGAATATAATTACAAATTGAATTTCTTTGGGACCTCTGAATGTGGAAGTGTTTGTTCCCCCTTTGGCCATCCTGCCCTCGTCAGAGGAAAGAAAGGGAGATAATCTATTTTTTGGTGCCTGAAAAACAGGGCAATAAAGTGACTTGCTCAAGGTCACAAGGAGCTAACACTGTGCTTCAAACTCAGTGCCATTGTTCTCAGAGTCAGTGCTGTTACTCACTGTTACCGTTACTCACTGAGCCAGCCCTTCAGCCCTACCAAGCACTTTGCTGTACCATACATGACAGTGGTTTTCAACCTTTTTTGGGGTTAAGGAACCCTATAATTAAATTGTGAAATTCTGCAGAACCCCAACCCTCTCTAATAGTGTGTCAGAGATTAGATGCATTGTAAGGCACACCAACTCTCTCTAATAGCTCATCTGAGATCAGATGCATTGTAAAGAACCCCAACCTCTCTAATAATGTATCTGAGATCAGATGCATTGTAAAGAACCCCAACCCTCTCTAATAGCTCATCTGAGATCAGATGCATTGTAAAGAACCCCAACCCTCTCTAATAATGTATCTGAGATCAGATGCATTGTAAGGAACCCCAACCCTCTCTAATAGTGTGTCTGAGATCAGAAGCATTGTAAATTCTTCTGTATTAGGTACAATTGTCAAATTACCTAAATATTGCAAGGACCCCTCTAGGAATGCCCGGGCAACCAAAGGCTTACTAGGAACCCCTGTTGAAAAAGACTGCTCTAAGATCTGCTGAAAATGTGCAACTTTTATATCCCTTAGAGCAGAGGTGCGCAAACTGGGGGGCATGAGATTGTTTAGGGGGGTTGCGGCAGTTACAGAGACCCCACGCTCTTCCCCAAGGCATTTAAATTAAATGCCGTGGACAGCGTGAGGCCTCTGTAACTCACTTGCCTTGATTCAGCCGGCTTTGGGCGGTGCGGTGCCATGGCAACGCAGCGTCCAATTATGCCGCGAGGTCACATGATGTGACGTCACATGACCCGCAGCGTCATTTCAGGCCCAGCTCCTTGTGACCTTGGGCAAGTCACTTTATCTCCCTGTGCCTCAGGCAACAAAAACATAGATTGTAAGCTCTACGGGGCAGGGACCTGTGCCTGCAAAATGTCTCTGTAAAGCGCTGCGTACAATTAGCAGCGCTATACAAGAACATGCCATTATTATTATATTTTATCTACACATTTTATATCTATTTTAATAATACCCAATTCTTCTATATTGTAAATTATCTATCAGGTGGGTAATGTTCTGGAGAAAACTCAGATTGTTAACCCTAATATTCCTTGATATGAAAAGAAACCAACTGACCTCGGAATTGTAAGTAGATTTGTGTCCACTATAATGTAGTCTCAATAGGCCAGTTGACGTTTTACTCTTGTGTTTTCAAGAAATTGGATACCACCACAACTTTGTATGTAAGCTTCATGTGTGAATTTAAAGTGTATTTTTATAACTCTATTTAATTATCATAGATTTCTACGCAAATATATTATTTATGGATTAGGTGATGTGAATGGCATAGGCACATAAAAAAATAACATGGATGTTAAAAAATCATATGTATTTATTGATAAGCAGATAATACAATGCATAACAATCTAAATGTACATGTAAAATCATAACAGTAGCACATAATTACTTTGTCATTATATTCATAACAAATTATAATATTTAATTATATAATTAGGGATGAGGAAACCGAGTCAGATATGTCTGCCACCCCCAATCTGGAAGCATTAGTAAGTGAGGAGGAATTTGTTGATGAGAGCCAAGATAGAGAATCTGGAGAAGAGACCGTAGAACATTAATATGCTAAGGCACTCAGAGAACTTGATGTCCCTGACCCCGATGATTCTACACAGAACAAGAGTTACTTTGATGTGACAATCGGGAAGAACAGGATATTGAAGATCGTGTAACAAAAGAGTTAGAGGACAGTGACCCTGTATAACCAGGCCAAGGGGATAATACATGTGCATCTGCATTGTCTTCATTAAAAACAGCAGAGGAAATGTTTTTCAAGCATTTGGCTGTGGCAGCCAATCAGCAGCAAACCAATGACACCATTTGTCAAGAACTGAAGAACATGCAAGTCCTTTTAAAGGAACAACTGGAGACTCTAAAGGCGATTTGTAATAGTCTAACTATTATTGCACAAAATATGTCACAGGCACAGGCCCAGCTAATAGTACAAGCACTGGCACAGGCCCAGTCAATGGCACAGGCTCAGCCAATGGTACAAGCACAGGCCCAGCCACTGGCACAAGCACAGGCCCAGCCACTGGCACAAGCACTGGCACTGGAAAGTACAAACCAAACTCACAGTCCTGTTGTGGCCCCAGCAATACCCCAGCAATACCAGAATATGTACCACCTATTTGTGCACCACCTAGCACTTCAATAACAGTATCTTCGACATCTACCAGCTCAAGACCTACCACCCGGTCTTCAAAGAAAAGCTTAAGTAAAAAAAAAACATTAGCCCATCACATAACATCTTTAAAAAAGTGAAACTAACTATTTATTTGGACCATAGTATATACATCTCCATGTTGGACCCATAAATTATACACTAAGCATATACAAAATAAGTCTGCTTACCTGGGTTTGTAGTTAGTTCAAAGTAGTCAAAAATTATGGATAAGGGAGTGCATGTTCTGATAACAATCAGCAATTCATCTTTCATGATTTGAACATGTCCTGTTCATGTTTAGTGTATGTACAAATATATGTGCTGCATTGAATTCTATATAGTACATGTATTGTATTGTATGTTTTTATTTATATAGTGCCATTAATGTACATTAATGTACATAGCGCTTCACAGCAGTAATACATGTGGTAATCCAATAAATAACAGATAATATAAATAACAGATCATGGGAATAAGTGCTTTAGACATTAAGGAAGAGGAGTCCCTGCTCCGAGGAGCTTACAGTCTAATTGGTAGGTAGGGAGAACGTACAGAGACAGTATGAGGGATATCTTTATTATAATGGTATACACAGTGAAATGTGACATGAGAATACATATTTTACACATTTCATATAAACGTACTATACTTCAGTAATGCTATAGCCACATCCTGAAAAATGTGAAATTAGTAAGTATGTATGAGAAAATATTTAATGTGCATACATATGTGAACTAAACAGCACTGCAATTATCATGTCTGTTGAAAGATCATTATCATGTTGACCTGAGAAAGATCTAGTTATTTAGTACACAGAGAAACATACGAATTAATTCTTGTGAACATTTTCAAATGTTCTTTAGACACAATAATGTGTTCAATTAATGTGTGTTTTGTAGTTTGGTTAATGAATGATGTTGAATATGTAACTTTCCTCCATTTCATGAGAACAGATGCTGTTAGAAATGTCTTCAAACAAGAAACCTCCGTTCTGTTATGCATATCTAATATATAGCGCTATTCAATACCAAACTGAGAAAAGAGCTACTGTATCAGAGATATATGAATATATCACTGACAAATACCCATTTTATCAAAATAATCCAAAGCCTGATGTATGGCAAAATTCGATCCGATGGACTTTATCAAGCAATGATTGTTTTATTCGAAACCCACCGTCTCCCGAAAAGAGGGTTGGCTGTTGGTCAGTGCATGAATCATGGATGTGTATGTTTGCTCATGGAAATTTAAGAAGAGAGTGAATTTTCGGCCACAACTACCATTATATAGGTGCCCGCAGCAGTGCCTTAAATGTTCAGCAGAATTATTATTCTTTTCAACCGTAGTGCTTCAACCTATACCAGAACCATGATGGACCTACAATTACGAGAACAGGCATAATAACGACCTGGCTTCAGCAGATGAAATGGCACAAAGTAACTATCTGGATTCACCTAAGTACATGACACAATATCCAAACTATTATGGAGCAAGCTACAACCCGAACGAGCTCAACACACAGAACAACCAATTGATTGACTACAGCAGCTACCTCCGCAACACCCCTTGCAAGACTGCACAGAATATGAATGCAACATATTGTAGGTAACTACAACAAATGTACTTTATACAATCTGTGAATCGCTTATTCCCAAATGACACTCTTATGTGTACAATTCATTACGCATGCGCGTACCATAGGAAAAAAGTTCAGTTTATAAACTTTTCCATGCCCCTTTTACCCCTACGCCGTTATCGGTTAATATTACAGAGATCACGGTGTGAATAGCACCAGATGCCGGAACAGACGCCTGAAAGAAGGTAAGAGCCAGTTAACAAGATCGTGGCAATATTGTTCAATGTTCTGTACAATGCCGCTGTAAATCAGACCACTTCCTGCGCATCCCTTAAATGTCATTCCACAACGTTTACACCACTCGGTTTGAAACAAGCTCTCCATTTTGTGTTTTTGGAGTTTAACAAATATGTAATATGTGCAGCCATGCAGTACATATGTTCATAATTATTTCTGTACTTTGCCTATGGATACATTATGATGTGTTTGATACGCTCATTCTGTGTTAGTCACTTAGATAAATGGCAGGGAATGCTGCAGATTTACAGCTAATATGTAACATTCTGATGGGTATTTCATGTTATGTAGCATGGGGTAGATAACATTGCTGCAATGATAGCATGTGTAGCACAAGAAATGTCTGCAGTACAGTCAGTTTGTGCATTTTCACTCGTTGCCAATTCATATATAGTTGTTAGATAATGTATTCATGCATAATAAAAAATCACTTGGAAATCAAATATTTTTAAGATGTCACAAAATATTTCAATACGCAAACGTTAACGTGTACTAGCCAACTATTACAATATAAAAACGTGTACATTTATAAGTAACATTACATATCTACTTCTTTCAAAGCTGTTGACATCTCCATTCCACAGACAGAAGATCATGTGAATAGAAGTATCCAAACACACAACAAGTTACACCTTTTACATACTCAACACATGCTGTCAACATGGTTTTGACACTTTGCTACAGAACGTTGTCACTTGTGGCTTGACACAGTATACTGTACATGATAAATTTATGTTATATGTCAAAGCAATTCTTATATTCACAATGTTCTAAATGTTATATAGATTAAATGTATTAACGTGATTTAAAAATAATTCTAAAAGAAAAAAATACGGTTGGGAACATGACAATTAAATTTGACAATATACAATATATACATTGTATTGGTGCGCCATTTCTGATAGATCATATTCATGACCCTTTACATGAGTCATATAAATCCGACGAATAAGGTTTTACTACGTTGTGTGAAGAAACAGTAAAATTGTGTTCTTGTAGAAATGTTATGTATTCATCAAACTTCAACATGAGTATGAAGCATTGACATGAAATATGACTATTGCAGTGTGTCATGTTTCCATACAACTAATGTAACTGTTGTTAGGGACACATACCAGGTTACTGATACAAGATATCCACATATCAGCAGCTCATACTTCCTGCAGGCATAGTAAAATAATGTATATTGTAATTGTTAATTAAGTGTCAATTATACAATTAAGTAATGAATGTGAACAATCACATTTGTTGAACTATTTGCTAGCACAACTCCTCATAAATAATTGTAATGACGTATATAATTGTTATAATGAAGTGTAAATGTAAAAAAAAACCATTACATATGTTTTAATGTACAGTAGTTGGTAAGTATAAATATAACGCATTCTATGAATATTCATCAATACACCAATATCTCTTTGCTTAATGCACAACATTCAGCATTGTATGATGCACACATTGTAGAGGGGGGGGGGGAAACATGCTTTAGAGAAAGACAAATGTGTTAAACACTAACATACCGTTGTCAGGTGAACTTGTGCTAATTCAGTACAAAATGTGCACTCGAATTTCAAGAGAGCAGGATCCTATGATTAGATACACACAATGAAATGTGACACATCATGAGATGAGTCTAGATTATCTTATATGTAAATGAAAATCTTACATGTGAAATAATTGTCCATTAAAGTTCGGTGGGTCTCCACCTCACTGGCTGTATGCTCCCTAACCCCTGCAGGACGCACAGGAGGATATCCTCTATATCCTCCCATATGTTGCCTTGAAGATTGTGATTTAGTGCAATGTTGTGCAGAATGCAACAAGAAATCACTATGTCAGCAAACTTCTGTGGCGAATACTGTAGGGCCCCACCAGATCTATCAAGACATCTGAAACGAATTTACAACAGTCCAAATGTCCTCTCAATCACCGAATGGGTGGATACGTGGGCCGCATTATATTGTTCCTCTGCAGGGGTTTGAGTATTACCCAGTGGGGTCAGAAGCCATGGCCGGCTTCCATATCCTGAGTCACCTATAAGAGAGTTAAAACACATGAATGTTAAGCTAATATGTAACATATATTCCAAACATTGCCTATTGCCATGTCCTAGTACATAAAACAGAGTGAAGAATATACTACACATATGTCATTACAATACAATATTCTTGAATAATTAGCGTAGGCATACTGTAATCATGACTTCCATTGAACATTAAATACATAAAATGACACTTCTGATGGCTATAGTATAATCCTGCAATGTAGAAGCAATGACTGTGTGTATTGGCCACTAATTCCCTATTGTTGTGTGATTAATAATTGAAGACTATTTAAACATGCATAAAATGGATTATATTTTTTAAATGTAACATAACAAATTGCAAATGTAACAAATAATTTGTGGTTACATTATATATTAGCAAAACAAAATTAAACATTAACCTGTACATGAAATTTAGATATAAGTGCAGTTTGTATAACATTGACTGACCCAATAACCAACCATCCTCGAATTCCCCCGCTCAAATGCACGGAAGACTGATGAGTTCTGCAGGATATCGGAATCGTGGCAGGCACCTGGGAATAGGCCTACCACACTCAGAATTTTCATGTGTGTGTCACATACGACCTGTACATTAAGCGAGTGGTAATGTTTCCTGTTACGGAAACGCCTCTCGCCTTCACGTAGCGGGGTCAGTGCAACATGTGTGCAATCTGTAGCACCCATCACATTGGGTAGCCCTTCTATATTATAAAATGCAGTTTTCAGTGCCTGCCACTCTGTCTGCTCCCTTAGAAAATGTATATAATTCCTAGCGTGTCTAGTCAGTGCACCTAGAAACTGGCTAAGGACCTGCGAGAATGCCTACTATGCCTACAGCTGTCTGAAAAGACGCAGAAGCAAGAAAATGTAATGAGCTCAGCAATTTAACAAGGCCAGGCACTGCATGACTCCTGTCTGTTGATGGCTCTAAATCTTCTCTTAACTCCTCATAGAGTTCAAAGATAGCCACTGAGCTCAATCGATAGAGCCTGATGATGTCGGCCTCACTCAACCCCTCTAGGGAGCATCTTGCTCGGAAATGTCAGGGCTCCAATCATGGGCGTCCGCAGGAGGCGGCAAGGGGTGGTGCTTGCCTCCCCCTGGATCACTCGCAGTCCCGGACTGTTTTTGGCGTTTATGAGTGACATGGCAAGTTGCAAGTTCTCCAGGCACCCACCAGATCCTGCAACCCTGAGTAGCTGCTCTTTTTTGATGTCATTACTACACTTTCACAATTGCTTTATTAGTTTTCAAGCTTTCTCAAATTTGCTTGAAAATGCACCATTTGCCCTCTCTTTTTTTCAAAATTTTCTCTGGGGGGAGAAACCCCCTTATGCTGGTCGGGCTCGCTCGTCACAGTGCACTCACCACCACTTTTATGCCGGGCACTGACCGTTAAAATTATGCCCCCCCCCCTGAAAAAATTTCTGCGGACGCCCATGGCTCCAATTCATGCCTTACAGGGAATTGTAACGCCCTCACCCTCCTCTCTCTCTCCTTTCTCTCCCCCCCTCTCTCTCTCTATCCTCTTTCTCCTCTCTCTCCTCATCCTTAATTGTAATAGAATCTCCCACATCCTCCTCACAAAGTTCTCCATCAAACCACAATTCGCATTGACATCCATTTCACCCTAGAAGGTAAGTGTTTGTGTGTATCCTTTAAATAGGCAGCCTAATAAGTCACATTAATGTAAACGATAGCACATGTGTTATATAGTATGTAGAACATTTGGATTGTATAAATCCAAGCAGTCATTATAGTTTGAATGAGATGTATTACACACATAATATAAAATGATGTAATCCGAAATAAACTCCATTCATTAATCCACAGTCAAAGCAATGATGCGACCCAATATGAAGAATTGTTGTTAAAAATCATACAATCATGATATTTGTATGTAACATGTTGAGTCATAAAGATGTTAAATCACAAGAAGTACTTGTGTAGAGTAGAGGTGTGGCAGAAGGTTTGATTGGTGTCAGGGTGGTTGTTTTCTGATCACAGGAGTATTGCCCTTTAAATTTACCCCCTCCTAACGTTTGCGGTTAGACTATCAAATTATGAAGATGGATGTCATTCAATTGTTATTAATTTGGATTCAATAACGGGTTCTCCTTAGATTCAATGAATGTGAATCAGCTCCATAAACCCCGGGGGCCACACAGTTCTTCCCGCCAACACCTGGGGACCCCGGGGGCCACTCAATTATTCACGCCAACACCTGGGGACCCTGGGGGCCACACAGTTATTCACACCAACACCTGGGGACCCCGGGGGTCACACAATTATTCACGCCAACACCCGGTGGCCACACAGTTATTCACGCCAACAACTGGGGACCCCGGGGGCCACACAGTTATTCACGCCAACACCCAGGGAGACCCGCCGGCCTGTTGTATTGTGTGTTGAAAAAAAATGTAAACAATGATTTTATTCATGATATAGGAGATTTCACCAGCAACAAAGGAAAGGGTTCACGCAGTCACGTGCACGTGCCGAGTCCTCGTTCATTTACACTGACGCCATCCGACTAGGAGAGTCAGCGTGGCTCGGCTGCCTGCACAGCTACGGGCTCACAGTAGACCTGACGGTCTTATGAGTCAATCTCAATAGGGAATGATTATATTTATCTGGCACATTACAAATATCTATACTACCAGGGACTAGTATATTGCTAACATCCTACCACAACATTAAATTATAGGATTATACTAACCTTGCAAGCAACTAGTGTCCATTCCAGCTATTAACATCTGGAGTGACAGTTCCATACCATATATGGAGCAGTATAATACCATCTAGGATAAGGCTCTATTTTATTAACCTGCATTTGATCCTATAAGGTGCAATACTTAGCAGACACTCCTTATCTAACAAATATAGGAGTTTCTGCAGTGCCTATGTTATATCAGTATTAACCCTTTGAGTACTAGTACAAACTCTAGATCTGCATACTTCAGATCCCAGGTTTACACGATATAATATTTTATTCTCCAGCGCTCACGTACAATTACTCTTTAATTGACGTGAGTGATCACGTTTTGGTGCACAGTTACCTATGATTGTAACACACAACCATATCACAATACTGGCTGCACACCTTAGCAGCACAGTAGAAGGTCCCTGATAAAAGTGCACCAACAAGTACTCAATACTGTGGCGCTACATATATGGTCACTACTTTCATTTCCACTCCAAACCAATCCCTAGATAATCACTGCTATTGAGGATTACTAGGGCCAGTGAATTCACTAACACTGGACTTTAACATCCATATAATACTCTTTTGGAGTAAACTACCCCAAGAGTCTACTGAACACTTGGTACTATTTAATAAATGTTTTAAACCCCATTGTTTTAACGAGTTTATCAATAAATATGTTTTAATTTAACCCACCATCTCACATAGGAACAGAGTGCTACATAGGGGTTCTGTCCACCTTCAGTGTTAGTATTATTCCTGCCCCTGTAAGCACCATTCCCTACATCACTAGCTGTAGCGGGGGTATCTAACAAGTGTATTCTGTACAGTAAGGGCAGTAAAAATTTGGAACTCATTACCCATGGAGACTGTGATCGCAGATACAATAGATTTGTTTTATTATTGATTAAAGGGGACTTGAAGCACGATTTCGTAACTCAAAAATATCTGAAAGGGGGCTAATGTCTCCAATGAGTTGAACTTTACCCACTAGGCCAGGGGTCGGCAACCTGCATGTGTCTCTTTCCACACTTAAATGCAGCTCTCCTCCATCCAGGTTGCCGCTGCCCAGCTGCTGGCCTGCCTCCTACACTGTCCCACGCTAGGCCTCTCTCATGCCTGTGTGTAGGGTTGCCAGGTGTCCGGTATTTGGTTACTCTGTCCGGTAAAAAATGAGAGATAATACCGGACGTGTATGTACCGGTATTATCTCTCCAGACTTAGTAACCTGACGGTATGGTGGCTTGAATCTTTGGATTTGCCCTGAGAAAGGATAAATGTAATGCAGCCAATCAGGAGGAGGTGGCAGGAGCCTGGGGGTGGGGCCAAAGAGCGGAGGAAAAGCATGGAGCAGAGAGAGGTGAGGCTGTGTCCTGTGTCCCGTGTCTCCTATGTGTCCTGCCTGTGTCCTGTGTGTATTTGTTCTGTTTTGTCCTGGTGTGTGTGTATTTGTACTTGTACTGTTTTGTGTGTGTTTGTGTGTTTTCTCTGGCTATCCTGTGGGGGTGACCCCGCTACCTTTATTGGACTCTTAAACCATGTAAAGGTACACAAAGTTCACACTCGTCTACATACTCCCCTTGCAAGGACGAGTCCAAGGGCCCGGCTGCCGTGAAGGTCAAGGAGGCATACAGCACTGAGGAGGATCCTCCTTCCAAGTCGCCTACAGCCAAGTCCAAGACGTCTGGGAGAGTATCCCCTACTTACAAGGCCTGCACGGACTCGAGTGGCATCATCAGCTTCAGCTGTGGCCAGAAGGACCATTTCTCACGGTACTGCCCTGAGGGAAAAAAAAAACTCGAACGTTTCATTCACAGTCAATGATATGCAAGGTTCAGACCGCCAAAACAACCTCTCCGCCCTCAGACAGTGCACTAGCGCCCAAAACCGATGAACCCTCATCATCAGACGCTTACCAGCGCATAGGACTGGCTGCCATCATCCGTGTCCTCGTGGACGGCATATACGCATCGGCCTTGCTGGACACTGGGTCCCAGGTGACCATTGTGTACCGGCCGTTCTATGATCAACACCTACATCATCTGCACTTGCAATCAGCCGACAAAATTAAGCAGTGGGGCCTCAGTAATAAGGATTACCCCATCGACGGCATGGTGCAAGTTTAGCTGGAAATACCCCAGTTGAACAATGGCAAGTCCAACACTATGGATGTGGAGGCGCTAATATGCCCTGAGCCTCGGGAATACCCAAGTTCTCCGATCATATTGGGGACCAACACCGACGTCATACGTGCAGTAATCAGAGCCTACTTATAAGACGCCGGTGAGCTACCCCTGTTTGTCCTACAGATCCACCCAGTGCTACTAGAAGAGTGCTGCAAGGTATCGGCCCAAGATGGGCATGGGGTTATCTACAACCTCCGAGCGGGGGTAACCCAGATTCCACAAGGGGGAGTGAAGCACATGGCCGCAGTGTGCTGTTATCCAGGCCGAGATGAGAATGACCACCTTTTCTCTCTTGAGAGTATGTCTAAGGAAGATGCACACAAAGGCTACAAGCTGGTGCCCGAAGTGCGGGAATGGACATCCAAGCTACCGGGAAGGATCAAGGTTTTCATTCAGAACCTTTCCCCGTACCACACGGCCATTGATCACGGTCAGAAATTTGGGCAAATATATCCTGTTGCTCCCATCAAAACTATGGCTGCACAAGCAATCACCACCGCTGTACAAGACCCGTCGGCCGGGCTGGCTTTCGACTTCGGGGACTCAACCCTGCCCACTGAGTGGAGGAAGCAGTTGACGGCCAAGTTAGAGGAATGAAGGGAAGTATTCTCCACTAACGAAATGGATGTGGGCTGCAGCCGAAACGCCCAGCACACCATACGGTTAAGTGATACCACTCCCTTCTGAGAACGGTCCTTGTGACAGGGTAAATAAAAGCCACCAGCTATATGCCTGGCAGACATATGTTTAGTCTGCAGTGCAGCAGTGACTAGGTTAACTTCAGCTGGGAACCTCAGGACAATTAGTTGGATCCCAGCTGCCTAATCAAGGTGTGTTAAAAACCCCAGGCTGTAGCTGTTCAGGAGAGAGGAGATTACTGATAAAAGGTCTGTCTTTTTGTATGCTGTCTGAAGCAGGGAAATCCCCCGAAACTCTGGAGAGAGAACAGATTGATTTAAAGTCTGTTTTGCAAAGTACATGTTTTATGGACTGTTGTGTTTACTATGCTGAAGCGAAGCTATTTTGTTTGTCATCTTGAAGACAAGGAATTTTGTTTTGTCTGCTGAAGAAAAGCTATTTTTGTTTTGTGTGCTGTATAATTTAAGGCTAAATAAATAAGCCTTATCCAAAGAACCTGCGTGTGTAGTTGCATATACGCTGCAACAGTCCTGTTGCATCGCCCCTCGAGATGTGGACGACGTGAGAGATGCCCTACATGAAATGGAGACGGCAGGTATTGTGACAGAGTCCCGCAGCCCATACTTGTCACCAATCGTGGTGGCGAGAAAGAAGAATGGGTCGATTCACCTGTGTGTGGATAATCGGACGCTGAATAATCGCACTGTACCTGACCAATATACCCATCCGCGGATCGAAGAACTCCTTAACGCGCTGACAGGGAGCCAATGGTTCAGCGTACTGGACCTGAGATCTTGGTACTACCAGGTACAGATGAGTGTTGAGGACCAGGAAAAGACAGCGTTCATGTGTCCTCTGGGCTTTTATCAGTTCACCCGTGTGCCACCAGGCATTTGTGGTGCTCCAGCAATGTTTCAGCACCTAATGGAGAAAACAATCAGCGATATGAATCCACGGGAATGCTTAGTATACCTGGACGATATCATCGCCTTTGGTCAGACTCTAGAGCAGTGACTCCCAACTCCAGTCCTCAGGGAACCCTAACAGGTCAGGTCTTAAGGGTATCCCTGCTCCAGCACAGGTGGGTCAATCAGCGACTCAGTCATTTTGACTGAGCCACCTGTGGTGGAGCAGGGATATCCTTAAGACCTGACTTGTTGGGGTTCCCTGAGGACTGGAGTTGGGAAACACTGCTCTAGAGGAGCATGAGGCCCACCTGCTGAAGGTCCTGGATCGGCTGGGCCAGGAAGGCCTGAAGCCATTCTTAGACAAATGCCGATTTTGTCGCACATCCGTGACCTACGTGGGACACAGTGTCCGTGGATGGTATAGCTACTGATCCTGCCAAAATAGAAGCCGTAGTGAAGTGGCCCAGGCCCGAGAATGTTGTGGAGCTACGCTCGTTCCTAGGCTTCTGAGGCTACTACCGCCGCTTTGTGGAAGTGTATTCCAGCCAAGCAAAGGCCCTTAACCTCCTCAAAATATACCCAGAGGATACCTCCGCATAAACACCATTTGGCGACAAGTGGACGGCCGCTTGTGAAACAGCCTTCAAAGGCCTGAAGAAGAGCTTGACAGAGGCGCCCGTTTTGGCGTACACTGACCCTGAGCAGTCCTACATTGTTCTTCGTGTAGATGTGAGCCTCAGCTGCCTAGGTGCAGTCTTGTACCAGAAATACCCAGCTGGTCTCCGACCAGTGGCCTACGTCAGCCGCAGCCTGACTTCCAGTGAGCAGAATTACCCAGTCCATAAGTTGGAATTCTTCGCTCTCAAATGGGCAATCATGGACAAACTCCATGATTACTTTTATGGTGTCACCTTCGAAGAGTGGACAGATAACAATCTATTAACGTACATCTAACGTCCGCCAAACTGGACTCTACCGGCCACGATGGCTGGCGGCCCTCTCAAACTACAGGTTCACACTGAAGTATAAACCTGGCCCCCTGAACATTGGGGCCGATGCTCTGTCCAGAAGATCTGGACTGGATACTACTCTGGATGAAGACCTCTGGGAGATGTTATAGACCAAGAAGCAGAGTACCTGGGCGCTACCTCACTGTAGATGTGGAGACAAATGAAATTGATTCTGAATGATACTACCTTCTTAGGGGTTCGTGGAATACCCCTAAAACCGGAGTCTCGTCCTGAGGCTCAACCCCAACAGGATCTATTCAGGATCCTCAATACATGCAAATAAAAACAAAAAATAGGGGAGGTAGGTAAGGGAAACTCCCTTATTGGGTGCTCCTAATACTAGTGGTGCTATGGAGCAATCAATGTCCTCATAATATGAGCAGGGTTCCAGTCCCCTAATGAGTATAATAGACAGTCTTAAACAATTCAGGTGTCCCAACACTTATAAATAAAGATGATGTGTGGTAGCGAGCTCCAACATATCGCGGAAAAAACCTTCTAACCTGTCCGGTGAGCTTCTACTCTGTCCGGCGGTCCCTCTCTGGGCGGGTTTCCAAATTCTCCCGTGGCTCCACGTATCCTCCACACTTTAGAACATCCTGTGTAAAAAGTGTATACTTACACTACCGGCTAAGCCTCTGGTGTGTTTCTTATTGGGGGTGGACCCTGCTCCGTGGCGTGCATCCGTCCCAATCGATAGATCATAGGTAAAGCAGTGGGAAATGAGCACCGCAATCAGGAACAGGCTGGAGGCAAAGTGCTATTCAAAAAAAAAACTTTATTACGGCATAAAAGCCAAGGATAAAATTACATGAGGAGGATCCTCTGACGCGTTTCGTCCGCAGAGGGACTTTATCAAAGAGTGATCTATGGTAGCCGGAACTCGCTATATATAGCCCCTCTCCCCTGCGCGCAGGTGCGTAGCACCTCCCCCCTCTCTCATTACTACAACAGCTGATGCATACCTGATCTCTTCTAGAGGGGGAGTGTCACGCACCCGGACGCCGCGGGTGAACAGCAAACACCTTTACAAAATCAACACATGACATATACTCCTATCAACGTGCCCCGATATTTATATATCATGTTCAATGAAAGCATATATGAGGTGCAATACCTTCCAATTAAACACATAATGTCAGGACAATGTCATATAGTAAAAAAAACCAGCGTGTCCGGACACACATGAAGAATAACAATTTATTAGGCTGACACTTAGACATAAAAAAGAAACAGTACAGAATGATTAAAATATGGCATGGACCCCTGACACGGGTACTGCAGTCAACTAATGTATAAGGAGGGTGAACTAGCACAATAGTCACCAATCCTATAAAGTGACAAATACAAAATCACATATAGATATATATATATCTTAATATATAAAATCGAAAGGTTGGTACTAGCTGCGGTGAATCTGATTGGTCCTCAGCCTCTGGCCAATCAGATTGGTGGCTCTGACATCACCCAACTGCCACTCTCTTTCCCCTCGGGGACACACACACACACACACACACACACACACTCTCTGTGTGTCTCCTCTCCCCCCATCACACTCACCTCCCTCCCCGGTGCTCACTCACCTCCCTCCCCGGTGCTCACTCACCTCCCTCCCCGGCGCTCACTCACCTCCCTCCCCGGCGCTCAGTCACCTCCCTCCCCGGCACTCACTCACCTCCCTCCCCGGCGCTCACTCACCTCCCTCCCTGGCGCTCACTTCCCTCCCTCCCCGGCAGGGGGACAGGCAGTGGGCAGGCAGCCTGCAGCTGCCTTGCGGCGCCAAGTGCCTAAGATGGTGGCACCCGGAAGGACCCCCTTCCTCCCTCATGGCGCCGAGTGCCTAAGATGGCGGCGCCCGGAAGGAGAGGTGACATATCTGTGTGTGTGTGAGTGTGTGTGGGACACTGTGTGTGTGTGTGTGTGTGTGTGTGTGTGTGTGACACTGTGTGTGTGTGTGTGACACTGTGTGTGTGTGTGTGTGTGTCACTGTGTGTGTGACACTGTGTGTGTGTGTGTCACTGTGTGTGTGACACTGTGTGTGTGTGTGTCACTGTGTGTGTGTGTGTGTGTGTGTGTGTGTGTGTGTGTGTGTGTGTGTGTGTGTGTGTGTGTGTCACTGTGTGTGTGTGTGACACTGTGTGTGTGTGTGTGTGTGTGTCACTGTGTGTGTTTGTGTGTCACTGTGTGTGTGTGACACTGTGTGTGTGAGTGGGGGACACTGTGTGTGTCTCAGACACTTTAGGGTGGGACCGGAGCTGTGCATGGGGGGTGGAGGAGCGGAGAGAGAGGGGGGAGCGGAGAAACATACAGGGGGAGTGGAGAGGAGGGACCCGGAATATTTTAAGCAACCCCCCTTCTGTCCACTGCCCCCCCTCCTGTCCACTGCCCCCCCTCCTGTCCACTGCCCCCCCCCTGTCCACTGTCCCCCCCCTCCTGTCCACTGCCCCCCCTCCTGTCCACTGCCCCCCCCCTGTCCACTGTCCCCCCCCTCCTGTCCACTGCCCCCCCTCCTGTCCACTGTTAAAAGTTTGTGAATAAAAACACAAGTCTGAGGATATATTTTGCAGAATGACAGATAAGTTTATTGCTTGTGCGGTGCACACGCAGAGGAGAGTTTCAAAATAAAACCCTCCCAAAAACATGGTAGCATACAGGCATTATTTATACACAAAATACTAAACCCACGCCCCCTCTACAAGGTTGCGTGTCGTCACTACGTAAGCGTAAAAGGTAAACAAACTTATGCACACGAACACATCGAGTTAAAGCATTATTATGGGATGCATATTAGAAATTAAATGATTCAGCTAATATTCCTTATACAAGCCGGTGACTTTTACTCTACATACAGAACACATTGCCCCCCCCTCGGACAGTGCCTATCTGTCTCGTATTTTCATAACATTGGCTCTTAGCCCTCATTCTCAAGGTTTTGTCAGTTAGCTGCTTGGTTTATTCTCACTTGAAAGTTGAAAGCAAAAACCTCATTCAAAAACGTCCATCTCATAACCCGTTCACTCAGACAAAACCTAAGATGGATGCTGACTTAAAATGGTTGCATAGATCCCAGTGCTGTTATGTCAGACCTCCCCCTTACGTCATATTCTCACTTTGTCACTACTGTCCCCCCCCACCTGTCAACTGCCCCCCCCTCCTGTCCACTGTCCCCCCCTCCTGTCCACTGCCCCCCCTCCTGTCCACTGCCCCCCCCTCCTGTCCACTGCCCCCCCTCCTGTCCACTGTCCCCCCCCCCCCTGTCCACTGTCCCCCCCCCTGTCCACTGTCCCCCCCCCTCCTGTCCATGGTCCCCCCCCTCCTGTCCACTGTCCCCCCCTCGTCCACTGTGTCCCCCCCCTCCTGTTCACTGTCCCCCCATCCTCCTAGCGGGTCTCTCAGCTAGTATATATTCTTAGATTCTATATAAATATTAATACTATATATCTTGAAAGATAAATAAAAGATATTTTTTTTTTTTGTTCAGCTTTCTTTGTCACGTTATATATATACTAGCTGAGAGACCCGGCGTTGCCCGTGAGTTAAATTTTCCGCTAGGGGGGGGGGACAGTGAACAGGAGGGGGGGGACACAGTGGACAGGAGGGGGGACAGTGGACAGGAGGGGGGGGACAGTGGACAGGAGGGGGGACCGTGGACAGGAGGGGGGAGACAGTGGACAGGAGGGGGACGACAGTATATATATATATATATATATATATATATATATATATATATATATATACAGTGTTCGACAAACCTATACATTTGCTCGCCCCGGACGAGTGGATTTAACCTCCGGGCGAGTAAATATTGGCCCAAGCAGCACACGTTTGGTACTAGGTGGCGAGTAGATTTTTTTTGTGTGGCGAGTAGATTTTTTGGTGATTTGTCAACCACTGTATATATAGATAAATAAAGCAGAAAATAGCCGTGTTAGTCCAGTTGCGATAGTGCAGAATAAATAAAGGTATTGCTGACCTGAAGAAGAGAGGATAACTCTCGAAAGCTTGTCCTATGACATAAATTGTTAGTCCAATAAAAAGTGTCCAAAAAAGTGCCCCCTCAGTGTCCACGTCTTAATCTGTGGTCAATAGTATTGAGGTAATTAGCCTGACGAAGCCTAGTAAAAGGTGAAATGCGTTGCTCTTTGTTTGACCGCAAGCGGTCACCATAGGTATCCGTCCAGCTTATGTCACAACCCTGGATCCGGACGCGGAAGCGGGGACTAAAACTTGATTCGAACGCCAACACGGATCCTGCTGGCGCCGATGCGGCTGTTACTTTATGTAAGTGTAGAGTTAGTATTTTTCATGTAATAAATTGAATAATTTTCACTGAAATTGGTTATCTCTGCACCTACCAACACCGAGAGGAAGAACACAGATTAAGACGTGGACACCGAGGGAGGACCTTGACCACATCAACGGCACCACACAGAGGGGACCAAGAAAACATACCTTTGACAGACCTAGAACTCACACAGGGCTGTGTAACACACATATATATATATATTATAAATAAAATAAAATAAATAAAAGCATTTCGTTAGCCACAGAACGGTATCATCTATTTATTTTTTGATTATTGAAGCTCGGCTAACACGGTACTAATACCTCTACATGAATATATATATTATATTAATATATTTATATATATATAAAACTTCCTATGTATATCTATAGATTATTGTCCGGTTTCAGCTACCAGCATTAGTGCTTTGACTGGGGTATTTTACCCCTTGAGCACTGATCTTGGTAAAACAGCAATACTCTGGATAAGTTTCCACTGTGTTATTCACTATACTGTACTGTATGTAGATTTCCTGAGAAGGAATCTGATATTTTATTCTTCACCCTGTGCTCCCCTATTTTGTGATTTTCTCTGGTAGGAGAACCCTGGACAAGGGATGCGAGCTATGTGTTCAACAGCGGTAATCATGAAAAATAAAGTGGCCTTCTCCAAACTGAGGTTCGCGGATTCCTTGGGATGCCAATCCAAGGTCATTCCTGCCGCCAACTGTGACCCAGAGAGAATGACCATTACCCCAGACAAGATCATTGTGTGGAAGGATATTGTACAATATCAAATACGGGATCTGGTGGCCGGCATCATCCACCAGGCTGTCCAGAAAAACAAGCCTGAGCTTCTGAAACATAGTCTACTCTATTGGGTGGTACAGTACCATAACCACCCGGATAGAAGGCAACTGGTCCTGCCCAGGAACCTGCAACATATGGTCCTGAAATCACTGCATGATGAACATGGCCATCTCGTCATAGAGAAAACCTTTGGGTTGATACGAGACTAATTCTTTTGGCCACGGATGCAAAAGTCAGTAGAGCGACACTGCCGCCGATGCTCGGGTCCCATGGACCTGGTATGCATGGATTTCCTGTGTACAGAACCAGACGCTCGAGGCATCGGCAACGTGTTAATTATTACCAACCATTACACCGCTATGCTCAAGCCTTCCCCATCAAAGACCAGAAGGCCATCACGGTGGCGAAGATTCTGTGAGAAAGATACTTTGTACACTATGGCCTACCAAACCGCCTACATTCAGATCAAGGCCGAGACTTTGAGAATAAACTCATCAGAGAACTACTAAAGCTTCTCAACATCACCAAGTCCTGAACGACCCCTCTGCCAGAGTGGTTTAACAGGACCCTCCTCGATATGCTCGGTACCCTGAAAGGCGCTCAGAAAAGTGAGTGGAACAAGCATGGGGAAGCATTGGTACATGCTTACAACTGTACCCGCCACGAGTCCACGGGATTCTCTCTGTACTTCCTCATGTTTGGAGGAGAAGCCCGCCTGCCTGTAGATGTGCGTCTAAGGGTAACGACGGATGGGATACACAATTTGACACAACTTACAATATGTGCAACGGCTCCATGAAAGCCTGCAGCAGGCTTACAAGCTAGCCAAAAAGTTGTCGTCTCAGTTGAATGCTAGCAATAAAAGGTGCTATGACCATAAGGTCAGACATCGGGAGATTCATCCTGGAGACGCTGTGCTCCTCCGTAACCTCGAAATCCCTGGGAAACATAAATTGGCCGGCCGTTGGCGAGACGGAGTGTTCGAAGGTGAGTCGCAGATGCCGGGCCTCCCGGTCTACCGTATAAAAGACACGGATGGCCGGGTAAGGGTCTGGCACCGGAATTATCTCCTCCCTATCCCACAAGTGGGAGATGACGAGCCAGAAATACAGACTACACCACTGGACGGTGAGTCGGAAAGATCAGAAGATCACAAGGAAACCATAAATGAGGCCACCCAGGATCCTATGGACAGTGAAGAAACAGTCAACGAAACAGCAGAGGATCCTATGGAGGGGCCCTCCCAAAGGGCCCCCAGGAATCAAGGGACACCTCCCAAAGGAGCTACTGGTAAAGGGCCCAGATGACAAGCGCCTACTCCGGTGGCTCCAATAAGCCAACCTCTGGACCCAAGAAGTCCATGTTTCATACCACAAAGATACATTACAGAGACATTTGTACACGCAATGGGAGAGGCTGAGCCTCAAGACTATGAACATTACTCCCCAGAGGGAGTTGAAGAAGGGCTTAGGCGAAACCAAAGTGTTAGGCATCCTTCAAATCGGATGGCCTATGATACAATTGGGGCACCCCACTTTGAGGCTCAGCAGTGGTCTCGTAGTAAGATCAAGTCAGTTATAGTCATGTTTACCGAAATGTACAACTTGATGTAAAGCCGATTCATGTGATAAGTTGTAACCATGATACTGCATTTTTATTATATAACGCCTTGTATGGTTATAGTATTGTTATGTTATACTCTGTGCCCAAGCGGAGTAGTTGGGATTTTCACCAGGGGGAGAGTATAGCCCGAGTCCCCCTGGTCCCCTGTAAGCCCCTTACCTCCCGGCGCGGGTGCGCTAGGCAGCGGAGGCAGGTGTCAGCTAGCAGAAGCGATCGGATCGCCCGAGACTCCCGGCGGCTCCCTATGCAGGGTGCCGCTATTTCGAGTATGGTCGCGCATGCGCAGTGCAGTCGTACATGCGCAGGACGATCATTATTCAGAAAGGCTCTGCGGAGGCTACAAGCCCCATCATGCACAGGGGCTGCAGGAGCCATGTGACGCTACACAGCCAATAGGGCTGGCCGGATCCCCTGCTCAGAGAAAGGATACATTTCGCGTGCAGAGGAGCACGCCAGTCGGAGCTGGGTCAAGGTTAGGGTAGGTTGTGTAGGTGCAGGGCGTCGATGACCACTGCAATAGGCCACAGACCTCCTAGGCCCTGACTCACTGTGATAGCTTGTGGCTGCTGCAGGGACTCCCATAGATAGGGACCCTGTCCTGTAGCACTAGTGTGAGAAAAAGCCAGGACGAGACTGCGACCTGGGCTCTTGGTGATCTGGGACCGCATCATCATCATCATAAGTACAGAGACACTCTTCATGGTGGAACCATCCACGTGGGACACCAACCAACATAGAGGTGGAGGCTTCACGTATTACATCACTGGATCAGTGGATCCTACCTTACCGTATCAACGCTACCGGGTGTTGAAGCACCCGGCTGGTACCTCACCTCACTAAGTGCACCAACTGTACACCTTCAGTTCTAGTGGGCAGTGCTGTCTCACACATTTGGGTGGGTTAGCTCTTGTGGACATTGGGGAGGTTAGGTGCCCAGGAGCACCTCAGTACTTTGAGGGGACATTCAATCGTGGTGTGAGAGTTGGGTTGGTGGGCACTGTAGGAAATGGCCGTGCAAGGCATACATTGGTGTGGTACTGTTACTCTGTTGGTTGCCTATAGTAAAACTGTTATATATCACCACATGTATATTGCTATTTGGGTCCTGTAACGTGGACATCCCACATAGTAGGAGCCCGCTACAGGTGGAGGCACTTGCACCTGACAGATCATGCACACCCGAGGCTCCCAGCAGCGGAGGCTCTGGCCTCCTGTGAGCCACAGGAAACGCAGTGCACACACACGGTAGCAGCCATCTCTCCCAGGGGGAACATGCGCTACATAAGTACTCATACATGCATAGAGTTAAATGGAAAAAGTAGACAAGAGGGGTCAGTATTTATATAGATAAAGAGAAGAAGGAATTAGATAAGTAATAAATCCAAATATTGTTAGAGATAGATATACATACACAGATTGATAATAGGAAAGACAGGGTAAATGAGAAAGTGTACGAGAGCGAGAGAAAAACTGAGAAAAAAATAAGATAAGATTAAAAGAAAGAATGGGCATATTGATATTTAATAGTCAGATAGATGAAGGGAAAAAATAGAAAGATATAGTATATTGGTATATAGTTAAATACACAGATAGGTAGATAAAGGTGTCGATATATAGCTAGACAGTCAGAGACCACAAATGTACCAGTACATTTACATGACAGGCTACTGATGTAGTCACCAGAAGTCCAGATCTGGTGGAGTCAGAACGTTCCACAGGATTACTCCATTGTGGATGCCATGCCTTTGTCCCGTGCGGACTGTGCTAGCTGGCTGAATCAAGAAAGTTCCACAAATCACCAATCCCACATGTCACCAGTTCTACATTAGCAAGTTCTGACTGGCCAGGAGACCAGATTAACTATTATTCACAGACATAGCAAAAGCTTACACAGCAATTCAGTATGCTAAATTTTGAGATTGTATTCAGGATGGATGCAGCACTTACTGGTTTACCAATATTATATGGGAACATTTTCGATAACTGTATGCACAGTAAGTGTATTGGCAAATCTAGTTATTGTGTATGAAAATGCAGTAAGATTGACTTATAAGAATGTGTTCACAGATCGATATTTTAATACAAAATTAAATTCCCTTACTTAAAATCACAAAATCTAAGGTTGTGACCTTATTTGCATTTCTTGTCTGTGGGTGGATCTTGTCTCTCCTCCCATTTTGGGGCTGGTGGCACTTCGTAGCTCAGTTAAAGCTGCAGATCAAACAACATCCTACGTTTATTTATTTTATATATAAATCAGTTCTGTACTATATGAAGATTCTTGTAGCATTTTTTTAAACAACTGTAAATGACATTTTTAATGTAACAAGCATTTTTTGGTTCTATAGCTACTATTTACAAAGTCACATCCCCTTTCCTCTTTTGAAACAGGCTCTATCTTCGCCGATCAATCACAGGAGAACGGATCGATCGGCAACTTAGTTAATTACTCATCATTTTGTGAATTGTATTGCTGCACGTATTGAAAGGGAAGGAGAGTAGTGTAGAACAGCCAGATAGTAAGTTTACTCTTAACGTAATCTTAAATATTTGTAGTGAGTTTTATATTTGACTGGATTTTGGTTTGGTTTTAAAAATGTACTATGCTAGTTGATAATTGTATTTGAAATTTAAGTTACAGTATTGCAACCAGTGGAGTACTTCAAGGATCAGTAATGGAACCCCTGCTTTTTAACTTGTTTATTAATGACCTTGAGCTTGGCATAGAGAGCAAAGTCTCCATCTTTGCTGATTTTACTACCTTACACAATTTAGTGTAATCAGAGCAGGGTGTAATTTCTCTCCAGAAGGACTTGGATAGACTGGAAAGTTAGGCAAGTAAATGGCAAATGAGGTGTAATACAGATATATGTAACAATATACATTTGGGAAACAAGAACAAAAACAGGTGGTGACTTAAATTAAATGGGGCAGAATTAAGTCAATCCTTGATGGAGAAGGATTTAGGAGTGCATGTAGACAACAGGCGTAGCAATATATTTTTAATATATTTTAACTCCTCCCTCTACTCTGGTACCTTTCCCTCCTCCTTCAAAACATGCAACAGTTATACCATTACTCAAAAACAGCAAGCTTGACCCTACCTGGTCTAACTATCGTCCTGTCTCCCTCCTGCCTTTTGCCTCTAAACTCCTTGAATGTCTTGTATTCTCTCACTACCTATTCTCTCTTAGACCCTCTACAATCCGGCTTCCGGACTGCTCACTCCACTGAAACAGCCCTCACTAAAATATCGAATTACCTCCATGCTGCCAAAGACAAAGGTCACTACACTCTGCTCATATTACTTAACTTCTGCAGCATTGGATACTGTGAACCAACCTCTTCTCCTTCACATTCGCCATACTCTTTGTATCTGTAACAAAGCTCTATCCTGGATCTCCTCTCACCGCTCCATCATACTTTCAGTGCCTCTTTTGCCAACAGCTCCTTCTATTGATCTCTCTGAGGGGGTACCCCAGGGCTCTGTCCTGAGACCTCTTCTTTTTATACACACTCTCTAGGTAATCTAATCACATCTCTTGGGTTAAAAAATCCCCTCTATGCTGATTACAGACATTTACTTTTCAACCCGACCTTACATCTGCTGTACAGACCAAAGGTTCTGAATGTCTCTCCACTTTATACTCTTCTCCCCTTGTTACATCTCAACCCTAATTTCTCGCTATGCACCATCCCGACTCTTCCATTATGCTCAAGGATGTCTTCTCTCTATCCCTTTTGTATCTAAAAGCCCTCTTCTACCTTAGGCTATTGCCCCAGTGTCAGCGGCTGCATGCACGCCTGGCAGCGAGTGCACGTGTGAAAGCCACAATCTGCGGTCTGTGATCAAGCTGCAGATCGCAACGGGGGTGGGGGGTGAAGGGGACATGGCCAGAACATCACACGGCTGGTTCGCCCTCATTGGCTGAACCGCCACGTGGCCAGTGCTCCATCACCACTAGCAAAGACAAAAAAAATCTCGTCTTTACAAAATTTGGTAGCACATCGCGATCTCCATGCGCGTGCAGGCAGCTACTGGGCCCGGCCCCATAGAGGGGCAGATCTTGTTCCCGCCGCAGCTAACATTGTGGCCATAGCCTTAAACCTGTCTCACACCTCTGGAATACCCTTCTCAATATCCGACTAGCTCCCTCTCTATCCACCTTTAAGACCCATCTTAAAACCCACCTCCTTAACGAAGCATAAGTAGCTCCATAGCTGATACTATACCTCATACATCGACCTGGTAAATGCGTCTGCAAGGGGCCAAGAACACCTTCCTACAGTCTCTGTACTTTCCCCCTACTGACAAATTAGATTGTAAGCTCTTCTGGCAAGGACTCCTTTTATGTCCTAAGCATTTCTTCCCATTGTGTTATTTATAGGATAATGTCGTGTATTACAGCTGTGAAGCGCTATGTACATTAATGGCGCTATATAAATAAAGATATACATATAATAGTACCCAATGTCCTGCAGTAGCTGCAAAGGCAAAGAAGAACTTACCTTGCATTAAACTAGGAATGAATGGAATCGAAGTATAATTGTCACTGTATAAAGCATTAGTGAGACAACACCTTGAATATGCAGTACAGTTTTGGGCACCACTCAAAAAAAAAAAAAACCCCACTGACATTATAGAACTAGAGTGCAGAGAAGAGCCTCCAAATAAAGAGGGATGAAAAATCTGATTTATGAGAGGCTAGCTAATTTAGATCTGTTTACATTAGAAAAAGAGGCATCTGCTAATTACATACAAATATACAGTATGCAGTGTCCATAGAAGGAGCTTTCAAAAGAACTATTCATCCCAAAGGCAGTACAATAAACACAGGGTCAGCCCTTAAAGGTTGGAGAAAAGGAGATGACACAAGCAACAAGAGGAAAAGGGTTCTTTACAGCAAGGGCAGTTAAAATGTGGAACTCATTACATATGGAGACTGATGGCAGATAACAAAAAAAAAAAAAAAAAAAGATTTTTTTTTTTTTTTTTTTTAAGAAAGGAAAGGTATACAGGGATATACAGGGATATACAGGGATATACAGGGATATACCAAATAAGTAAATATGGGCAGGCTGTTGATCCAGGGAGAAATCCAATTCCCATTATTTGGAGTCAGGAATGTAATATTTTCTCCTTAGGAGACACCATCGGAGAATGTTTCACTGGGTTTTGTTTGCCTTAGGCTGAGCTCAGACAGAACGCGATGCGACGTGCGCCACTCATTCGCCATGTTCTGTGGGAGTTTTCAAACAGAAAACGACCCCAGGCGGCGAAGTGCAGCGTTGACGCGGCTGTAGCTGAAGCTTTCAACTGAAGTTGAAATGTCAAGCAACAGCCGCATCACGTGCACTTCTCCAGCCAATCAGAAACACACACACTTTTATTCTTAAGTTACACCCCCAAATCGCATCATTCTGTCTGCTGGGGATGTTCACACATCGCCCAGCAGAGAGGGGCTCGGAAACGCGACGCGCGAATGTACGTCCGTGTAGCAGCCTGTCTGAGCGAGGCCTTACTCTGGATCAAGGTACTGTAAATACAAATATAGGATAAGTATCATCTACATTTAGCATAGGTTAAACATGGACAGAAGTCTTTTTTTCAACCACATCTACTTTTGTTACTGCGCCCCCCTGCCTTCCCTCCCCCGGAGCTCACCCCCCCCCCCAAAAAAAATATTACTTGCGCTCCCCAGTACTATACAAACAAGTCTAATTAGTTTTAGTGAGCTAGTGTTAATCACGGAAATATACAAGTGAGATACTTGCTGTAACAAAACAATGTATTTATTCATATAAAAGAATATACATATGCACGTGTAATTTAAACTTTCAGAAAACAATCCAACTTTGCACGTTAAAAATAAATTATTTGAACCCTTGCTGGTATTTTCAGTTGTATACAGACAAGTGAGACACAAGACTGGCATTTCTATATAAATAAAAGATGGGGGGGGGGGGGAGAAATAAGACACTCTATTGGGCCTTTTAAAATTAAAGGGTCAAAGGGGTATTGCAAAGCAATGCATTAAAGGCTATATTTATTAAGTGGTGCCAAGCCATAAGGCACTTTGGCCCACATTAGCTAAAGGGTGTTAAGCATTAGCAAACCTTTACACAGTCTTTAGAGAATCTGGTTCCTTATGGGCACTTTACGGCTTAGCAGCGCTTGGTAAATATGGCCTTACAAGTCTGTGCAACACCAAAAAAGTGATATACAAATAAATATATCAAATGGTCTTACATTTAAATTATTTTTTACAGCATCTCAATAATGATATACAAGACAAAATAAGTACATTATTCTTTGCACTATTTATTAAAGAGTGACCTATAAAGTTACTAAAATGTTGTACTATTTAGTATTTGTAGGTTTTCAGCTTATTGTAATATATTTTTAAAGATCTACTACGGAGTCAGTTTCATTTTACATCATGAGAAAATTTGGGTAAACTACTTAACCGCTCTACATATTGCACGATTGCTAATCTATATTCCACAGATGCACTACGTACATTTCTAATCCACAGATATGACAGGTTGATTTTACACATTTTTATTGGAATTCCTTAAGATTATCGCACAAATTTCTTGCTTCACTGACTCATGTTACCCGCTGTTACTTTCTTTACCATTTCAAAGCACAAAGGGGCTTTTTAGCATAAAGCCAACATGTCCTCTACCATTGCATGTACCATTAGTTATTTAAAATCAGCAGTCCATCCTACCAGCTTAATTTTTTTTTTTATGTATGGTAAATCAGTTAATGCGACATTTATAATTTCCTTATATGCTGGTCACTGGCATTGGGGGCAGAAACACACTGCAGGCCGCTCTGGAAGCAGAGGTTCATGACAAATGTGGAACAGCCAAATTCTCCCTTGTAGTGACCCACTGTGCTACAAAGCTTAACCACATACTAAGCAGGGGCCTAAGGCTGCGCTTATAGTGCCGGTGACATCGCGGCAAAACAAATGCATTGCCGCCGCGTGCGCTTATAGTAAGCGCGATGGATTGGTCGCGATCGCTGGAAGTCATCTCTATTTGATTTTACAGCGACCGTCGCCGGCACTATAAGTGTAGCCTAAGACTTACCAATTAAACCTCTCTTTGAAGTTTTACATTCATCTTCTGCGATTTGCTGCTTCTTCAAATTATTTCTGTAGGACTGCATCAAAAAGTAGCTGGGATTTGATGTGTAGAGACCCCAAAAAACAAACAAAAAAAAAAAAAAAGTATAGTTAACAGGTAAAAACTTTGCAGCAATGGTAGCACTTGACATGTATGCTTTCAAAAGGCAGTGAATTACATGAATTAAAAAAAAAAATCACTGACAGTTGAAGAAAAACATCCATTTATCAACTCCATCAAAAGTTGGTACTAAATATGTATAGACAGATTGAAAAGCAAGAATGGACCATGTAATTGTGGCTTTATGGTGGTGAGAACCATACAACCCTAAATAACACAGAAAACTTGGGTATTAGTGTACGAGGTAAGTGCCTCAAAAAACGACAGTAATACAAACATAAAAACACATTTAAATAAATAGCAGCAGAAAATAAAGTGCACTCAAAACAATATTTCATAAGGAGATTAAGATCGATATCTCCTATGGTAATTTTGTATCACTAGCTCAGTGGGTACCCTCTTTTTATCTCTTCGCTGCATCTCTAGATGGTGAATGTACAGTAGATGCTCTAGCTAAAAGGCGACTTCCCATTCACGTTAGCCAGGCAGGTGTACAGAGCTGCTCATCCGTTCCGAAAAGATGCCCTGGACTGGGAGGAGATGTCCGCTCAGGAGGACATCGCTCTACGAGCGGAGATGGAGCTGGGAACCGAAGTGTTCGAATAGACAAAGGGGGCTCAACAACCGACCTCCTCACTCTGTGACCTTCTCAGATGTCCTGTGGCGAGTCCGAGCAGATCCCCGCAGTGAAGTCCATGCAACTTGGTGCAAATCCCTGCAGAGGATGCTCATCCACGCCGCCAGGTCCTTGCAGTAAAACCATGCAACCTGGTGCAGCGCCTTCCACGGCATCCATGCAGTCGGGTCCCTGGAGAGAGTCCATGCAGTCGGGTCCCTGCACCGAGTCCATGCCGCAGGGCCCCTGCACCGAGTCCATGCCGCCGGGCCCCTGCACCGAGTCCATACAGCAGGGCCCCTGCACCGAGTCCAGCTCCTCCAGCACTTGCTCGGCAGTGGGCCTCCCCTCGGGTTGCGCCGCCCAGCAGCTCTCCACCATGCCCCTCACCGCCCTGCCCTCCTCCGTGCTGCTGAAGGCCCGCCCCACCTCCGGCCGCAGGTCATACGCCACCACCGCGTACAGCACGCACTGCCGCTCCCCGCTGTACGGCGCCTCCCGGGTCACCATCTGCCACAGGGTGACGGCGAACGAGTAGATGTCCGCCTTGGCGGTGACGGGCTCCCCCCTCAGCAGCTCGGGGGCCCGGTGGGTGTAGGTGCCCCCCAGGTGCCGCAGCTGGGTGCAGCCCTCCCCCTCCGCCAGCCTCTGCGAGCAGCCGAAGTCCCCGATCTTGCACAGGTCGCCCGGGGCGAGCAGCACGTTGGCCGGCTTGAGGTCCAGGTGCACCACCTTGCCCCGGTGCAGGAAGCGCAGCCCGTCCGCCACGTGACGGGCGTAGCGCAGGCAGAGGCGCTTCCCCAGCGGCGGGCCGCGCCCGTAGATGCGGCGGTGCAGGGTGGTGGTGCCGGTGTACTCCATGATGATGGTGCCGGGGCTGTCCTGCTCCCCGGGGCACGAGGCGCTGGCGGCCAGGACCCGCACCACGTGCCGGTGCCGGAGGCGGGCGGCGTTCAGCTCGGCCCAGAAGCTCTGCCGGGAGGCCAGGCGGTTCTTGGTGGAGCGTTTCACCTTCTTCAGCGCCACGACGTCCCCCCGGTACGTGGCCCGGTAGACGGAACCGAACCCCCCCGAGCCCAGCAGCTCCAGCAGTCGGACCTGCTCCCAGTCGATGCTGCACCAGGCCAGGCGGGGAGGGAGCAGGCGGGTGCGGGGAGGCGCGGGCCCGCGGGAGAAGGCGCCGGGCTTGCAGCGGCTCAGCTCCAGGGGGCTGCTGCACGGGCGCAGGTCTACGGACGGGGACAGGTCCCGAGGCAGGAAGCGCTCTACCGGGATAGGGGAAGGCATGATGCGGGGGTGCACCTGCTGCACAGCCCGCTGCTATATACACTGCGCTGGTACAGGGGAGGGGCATGCACACAAGTGCAAGGTTAGAGGGGAGGGACATACATTTATACATATATAAATAAATAAAATATATATACAGTACACATACTGCACTACCAGAAGACCCCCCCCCTTGTTAAGCTTAAAGATATCTTAGTAGGGTGTATGCAGATGAGCCAGGATTACCACTCCAGCCCACAATATGCCATATAGGAAAAGGAAAAGCCATTGAAATACATTTATTCCATCATTATATAAATAGGAGTAAAAATGGGTGACGTTTTGGACGGAGCTGATAAAGTGCCGTGTTCCTCCGAAACGTCGCCCATTTTTGTATTATGACGGAATAAATGTATTCCCTTTTTTTTTATACCAAGTGAGTGACACACACACACACAGACACACACACACAGACACACACACACCCATGTATGACAGGTGTCAAGGTTATAGTCTTGTTTAATCTACATCACTGTGTCCCAATTAAATTTAGTCGTGGAACCCTTTTTTATTTTGTACAACAAAATGGAACCCCTTAAATATTTTTAGCGTAGCATATGGAAAAAAAAAGAAATCCGCCACAGGCGAAAAATTTTCTTGGTTCAAGATCAAATACCTTTAAATTGAAAGTTACATTTTTCCAGGGGGAAGGCAACTACATGTTTTGTCCTCTTTCATGTCCCATAAATAAATGCAGCCGCCTTGTATACGTGCCCGTCAGGGGGAAAAAATGATATGGTTTTACTCTTACTTATATGATAATTATAGCATCAGATTCTTTGTTTATTATTATGGTGTAGGGGGGGAAGGGAGCCCGCAGTGGTGTTGGTGTCTCCGTCCCTCCTGCCGGCTGCAATTTTTAAATGTTTTATTTTTTCGCAAAATTGTTTTGCCTCACGGAACGCCAGGGTTTTTTTTTTAAAGTCCCCCACTGTCCCAATACATTTTTAAAAAGCCTCAGGGTTCCGCGGAACCCCATTTGGGAAATGCTGCTCTACAATACACGTGTTACTCCTTTGCTATACACCACACACACATTTATATATACATACATACAGTATATAATATATATACTATATATACTATATACATACACATATACACACACACACCTCACCCTTCCTATACACTTCCCCCTATAGACTTCCCCTCACTCCTTCCTATACTCTCCCATACACTTCCACTCACTCCTTCCTATACACTTCCCCTCACTCCTTCCTATACTCTCCCATACACTTCCCCTCACTCCTTCCTATACTCTCCCATACACTTCCCCTCACTCCTTCCTATACTCTCCCATACACTTCCCCTCACTCCCTCCTATACTCTCCCATACACTTTCCCTCACTCTATACTTTCTATACTGCCATACACTTTCCTTATAAGTAGATATCCCATGTGCCCTTCTCTCCTGTCACTGCTCTTCTGCTCCGGCGCGAGCTGTAACCGCCACCCTCCCCATCCGCGCTCCCTTCTCATGCACCTCGCTCTACACTTTCTTCACCGGCAGCTTTTGCCACGGATCAGCCAGCTGCGCTAGCGGCATCTTCCCCGAACGAGCAGCGTGCAGAGCCGGGGCTTACCGCACGAGCCTCAGTGAAGCAAACAGCCTGTCTCTTCGTGGCTGCTCACCCTCTTCACAGCCACTATGAGGGAGTAGGTGGAGAGGGGGGTGGAGGAGAGCCATGGTGGAACCCCTGGGACTGCTCCATGGAACCCCATTTGGGAAACACTGATCTACATATACCGAAATATGGACCTTTTATTTATATGTAACCCATGTTCCCCTCCCCCCCCCCAGACACAGATGCCATATCTAGGGTGTAGTGAGGGCTGGCTACATGTATGTTGGTGGTGCATACCTGCCGGTAACAGGAGGGCCTGAGTCTCCCGCGGTGATGTCGGGGATACAGGACCAGGCTTCTGGGTATATGCCTCCATATTCTCTATAGCAACGGTGCAGCGCCTCCATCCTCTATAACATCCCAGAATGTGGGGTAGGACCCTTATAGAGAAATAACCCTGGTCCCAGGGTGATCCTCCAGAACACACACACAGTCTGATGTAAAACCGCAATGTCTCTTTATTGTCTCTTATCACAGCAGCAGCACACAGTAGCCGCAGTTCAGATACAGCAGCAAGTCCTGTGCAGCAGGCTTTCAAATGTATTGGTATTCCTCCTCTCCTTCCCTCCAGTAATGTCTCCAGACAGGATGGTCTGGATGGGGCCTCAATACTCCGGCCTCCACCTCCACTAGGGTAGGCCCTGTGGGTGAGGCTAGATCTCCTTCCCCTCACCCCCTGAGCAGGGTGAGGGCATTGGGCCACCTCTATATAGGTCTGTCCTTATCTCCTCTCGGTCCTACAGCACTTCAGACCGCACACTCTCCTCAGCTCCCATCTGATGCTCCCAGACTGACCAGCTACCCGCGCAGCTGTCACAGGGTCAACTCTCCTTTCTCGGGTTCAGCAGACACTGCTCTCCAGAGACTCCAAACTCTCACAGGCCTGACAGACAAGATTCAACTCCATGCAGAACTGACTCTCCAACAGACTGAACTCACACACAGGACAGCCTACTAAATAGACTCAGCCCCGCCCCCTATGATGTCAGCAGGACCTCCCCTCTGTCTAGCCTGCACAGAGTTCAGGGGCCTGCCTCCACCACAGAGGCGGGGCTTGGTGAGGGGGAAAACCCCATGGTCACTACTGGCGCCTGCCCTTACCAGGACTTACTCCAGTAGCAGAAGGATAAGTAGCCCGTTCTGTTTACAGGGGGCTACACTCTCCCTCTTGTGGAATCCAATGGTCCCCACTTGGACTTACTTTTAGCAGAACCATCCTGCGTAGACAAACCTGGGAACACAACACAAAACCATGGCAGTTAGTAGGCATAAACATTTTACCATGTGAGGGAGTATATGAACACAGTTACTCCCAACGGGGAGAACCTCAATAATAATGCTTTGGGTCAGGCTTCCGTACCTTTCTTCCATTATGGTCAGTTATGGTCACGTAAAATGACTGTACCGACCCAGACTCAGGCCGATAGATCACACTGTGCATGTATATGCACCGTCCTATACTCCAGATCCTGACCAACTCACTGATCATATCTTGATTGTGGTACCCTGCCTTACCAAACTTGGTCCTTAGGTACTCTTGCACGGCTTCTCGGAGCAAACTATCCCTGTTCTCCTCAATCTCTCTCATTATGGGTTCAGGCACATAAGGGTATTCGTACCCATGGGACTGCCTGTACCTAGCCACTATGGCTCTGTCTGCTCTGCTCAACTTCGTGAGTTTACGGTGACCCGCCCTGCTTGGCAGTACCCAGAACTCTGGTTCTACAGGGGCAATATCATCATACAAAATACTGGGGCCCTTGGGCAGAAGGATCTTCTGCTCTATCTCCCGCCACCTGTGTTCTACTTCGTCCGCCACCTCCTGGGGAGTATAGGCACCTTCCGCCCACCAATAATCAACTATGTTGTTACGGATGAGTAAGAACCTGGTGCGGTCCATACCTGCGTGGTACCTAGTAAATAATGGGGCCCACCACTTGTCACGGTGCTCGTACTCTGATAAGGGGCTAGTGGTCTCTATCTCGGACTCTGCTTGGGATGAAACACCGGATGTCCCCGCCTCTGTAGAGCGCGAGCAATCTCTCCTCCCTTTGGTGTTGATGTACACCGTAGGGTTCATCTTGTGAACCACTTCACTCACAGGCCCAGCCTCTGCTGTAGTGTGGGACCCTCGGGCCCTCCCTCTAGCTGCAGGAGAAAAAGGCACAGGGTTAGGCACACGTATTACATTAGCATATGGTATTTCCCCATCAGACCCCTCATCGCTCAATTCCCAGTCCCGCACATCTCTGGAATATTTGGGGTACTTACTCAATTTATCCCCGCTAGGTCCCGGTGACAACACTCGTGACGGGGCAGGGGCAGTGGCCGGGGCGATGGAGCTAGGGGTTGGGACTTGGGCAATGTTCAAGTCAGTGTCCAGCAAGCGGGTAATACCGCGACCTGTGGGCACTTTCTTGGTTGCTCTCTCCGACGTGCTTCGTGCTCCTCTGGATGGGCCCTGGCTTTTAAGTGTGGCCATTGTGGGTGCCATGGCTGCTCTTCGTGGGGAGAACAGCGCTCCCGGGCCTCTCTTCCAGTCGGACCCGGAAGTGATGTCATCGCCGGTGCCCGCGGAATCTCCATCCCCTCCGTGGTCACGCACCGGAAGTGCGTCGAAGATCGGAATGGGCAGTGGTGGATCATCCGGTCCGCGGACGGGTAAGTAGGCCGCAAGCCTCTCCTTCTCGTCCTCTGCAGGTGCCGTCCCGCAAGGGAGTCACCGGGTTCTTGGGCGATACCGCCAGTGGGTAGTGGCACGAAACGGGCTGGCTCCGGTACCTCCACTACGGTCACGCTCTCCTCCGCTGCTGGTTCTCTTGGCTCTGTATCTGGCTGGGCCTTGGTTCTTACCGCATGGGTGAAGCGGGGAACTAGGGCAGCCTTGTCTTTCGTCTCCGCCACCTCCGTTAGTGTTCCCGGAGAGGCATCCCGCGGGGTCTCGATCAGTGGCCATGGCTCGTTAGGCCACAGGTAGTACGTGCCGCATTGAGGGCATCGTGCCTTAGTGCTGGGGACCGCTCCGGGTATCCCGCAGTGGACGCACAGGCACCGGAGGTATTCGTGGCCCTCAACATCCACTACCAGTAAGCCTCCTGGTAGCTGGTAAATCATGGTGCTCAGTTCGACCATATTTTGCTCAGGGGTGGAACAGTTCAATTGCTCAGCTCTCTGTGAATGTCAGACAGAAGTGAAGCTCCTCGCTCTCACTTCCTGTCCCTTCCTTCGCTGGGGAAGGCTCTCCTGATTGGCTCTCCTTGTGCCCCCTCCCTCTGGTGGAAACAAGAGGCGGGGCACTCCTTTCAGTGTGACGTGGCCTGGTTTGTTGGCCAGTCACAGCACAGGTGTGTGGGCTTTTGGCTTTTGCGCCGCTCCTCTTGCAGGGGATCTGGGTTTGGCGCCAAACCCCTGCACATCTCCCGCCACATTTCTCGCACAGTCTCTTTGCACGATTCACGTGCGTGCTCCAGGATTGGCGGGAATCGCCATTTTAGTTCGGCTGCTAACTGCTGGGCCGTGGATGGCGTGTTTGTCGCCATTTTGGATTCTTTCTTGCTCCACGGAGCACATGTAGTGACGGCCGCCATCTTTGATGAGCCCACCAATTGTATTTGTGCACTATTCTCAGTGTCTAGTGCAAAACTCGTTCCTAGACACTGACTGACCTCCACTTGCTCACTGAACACTCTCTGCATGCTTTCTGATGCTATTCTGACTGTTGCCCACTGATATGATGTATGGCATACCCTAGGCTAGGCAGAACTCCTTCTCTATGCACTGTACTCGGTGACTGTTCCTGCAAGTACTCTGTGGTGCATTTTATGTGGGTGCTAGCTAGTGTACCGGGCATCTCCCTAAGTACGGGCGTCCCTAATTTTGGACACTCATAGTGCGGGCCCTAACAGGCTATCCCCCCCAGTTGCCTCACACTACCTGCCTCAAGGGACTCAAGGGACTCAAGGGACTAGAACAGCTATTGCTTGGCACCCATCTTACGACACCCTCTTAGGGCACCCAGGGCGTACTGTGTGGGAGTCCACGCTCCCCTGACTACCCCTGGTATGACATGCCCTACTTTCTCCAGCACTTGCACGGAAAGTGCACTTCACTCCTCCCGTTCTGCTTCGCTGAAAGCCTGTCTTGTTTGGGATCTCAGCAGCTCGCCTCCAAATGTAACCCATGTTCCCCCCCCCCCCAGACACAGATGCCATATCTAGGGTGTAGTGAGGGCTGGCTACATGTATGTTGGTGGTGCATACCTGCCAGTAACAGGAGGGCCTGAGTCTCCCGCGGTGATGTCGGGGATACAGGACCAGGCTTCTGGGGTATATGCCTCCATCTTCTCCTTAGCAACGGTGCAGCGCCTCCATCCTCTATAACTTCCCAGAATGTGGGGTAGGACCCTTATAGAGAAATAACCCTGGTCCCAGGGTGAATGCTCCAGAACACACACACAGTCTGATGTAAAACCGCAATGTCTCTTTATTGTCTCTTATCACAGCAGCAGCACACAGTAGCCGCAGTTCAGATACAGCAGCAAGTCCTGTGCAGCAGGCTTTCAAATGTATTGGTATTCCTCCTCCCCTTCCCACCAGTAATGTCTCCAGACAGGATGGTCTGGATGGGGCCTTAATACCCGGCCTCCACCTCCACTAGGGTAGGCCCTGTGGGTGAGGCTAGATCTCCTTCCCCTCACCCCCTGAGCATGGTGAGGGCATTGGGCCACCTCTATATAGGTCTGTCCTTATCTCCTCTCGGTCCTACAGCACTTCAGACCGCACACTCTCCTCAGCTCCCATCTGATGCTCCCAGACTGACCAGCTACCCGCGCAGCTGTCACAGGGTCATATCTCCTTTCTCTGGTTCAGCAGACACACTGCTCTCCAGAGACTCCAAACTCTCACAGGCCTGACAGACAAGATTCAACTCCATGCAGAACTGACTCTCCAACAGACTGAACTCACACACACAGGACAGCCTACTAAATAGACTCAGCCCCGCCCCCTATGATGTCAGCAGGACCTCCCCTCTGTCTAGCCTGCACAGAGCTCAGGGGCCTGCCTCCACCACAGAGGCGGGTCTTGGTGAGGGGGAAAAACCCATGGTCACTACTGGCGCCTGCCCTTACCAGGGCTTACTCCAGTAGCAGAAGGATAAGTAGCCCGTTCTGTTTACAGGGGGCTACATATACATATAAAATACATATAAAAACACCCCCCCCATACATATAAAAATACCCCCCCACTACATAAAGAAATACCCCCCCCCAATACATATAAAAATACCCCACCCCCAATACATATAAAAAATGCATCCGCCCCCAATACATATAAAAATTGAAAATATTTGCTTATCTGATCATACTCCTATTTGGTTTACGGTGGGTCTCTTTGGAAACAGTGAACCAAACAGAAGTTGGACTTTCCCATCTAGATTGCTCAACAACCCTAATTTTTGAGTTTTTATACAAAATTGGTGGTTGTGATTTGAAGAGGAAAATTTTGCAGACAATCAGGACCCTCTTATTTTTTGGGACGCTGCTAATGCAGTTCTAAGAGGGAAAAATATGTAATTTACAATCCCAGAGAGAAAAATAGATGGTCACGGATGCTTATGTCCTTTTTAAGACCACAGAGAGGGGATGGGAAGACTATTTAAAAAAATAAAAGAGAACTGGAGCTTTTACTAGATGAAATGGAATAAAACAATTCAGACTACTCTAGGGCCAAATGTTGTAGATTTGGGAATACGACGGGCAAGCTTTTAAGTAATTTGACTGCACCCAAGAATGTGAAGACTTTTAAAGCAGTACTCAGACTCCAATGGGAATAAGATTACAGACTCAGACAAAATAGCTGAAATGACATTTTTTATCAAAATGTATATTCTCAAGAAACTTCTAATTTGATTAATGAATCACATTTTTGGAATTTAATAGCTCATCCTAAGAAATCCAAAAGGATAGAGATCATCTAAACAGTCTTATAATGACAAAAGAGACAGACAATCCCGTTAAAAGTATACAAAATCTTAATGCATCAGGTCCCGATGGTTACTATGCAGAATGGTGCAAAGTTTTAAACCCTCTCACTTCCACTACTCTTGCAAACTATTATAATTACTGTATATGCTGTTCTAAGGCACTAGTGGCTAGCCCAATTAGGCCTATATTAAGGTTCTTCCAAAGAAAGGTAGGGATTTAGAAGATGTAGCATCATATCATTCAATTTCCCTACTAAATCTAGACTACAAGATTTTCACTAGACTTTTGACAGACAGGCTAAGTGTCATTTTACCCTCAATTGTCCACAGTGACCAGACTGGATTTGGCAAAGGCCGACAACCAGTTAATAATATCCGAAAAGTGTTGATGGCAGTTCAACATTATTATACTAAACACAATTCTTATGCTATTAATGATAACACCTCAACATTTGAATCAGCGGCTTGCTTGGTAAGTGTAGATGCTGAAAAAGTCTTTGATATGATAGCTTTGTCAGAGTTTTTTAAGAACATAAAGCACTTTGGAATAACAGACGTTTCTCAGAGCCATTGAGACCTTATATAGGATCCCACTCGCAGGAGTTGTCACTAGCCCGAGGAAGTCAGATTGGTTTACCCTCTAGAGTAGTGGTGCGCAAACAGGCAATTGACCGCTACCTGCGGTCTGTAGCGAGCGGCGGCCGGGGGGGGCGTTGTTTGAGCGGAGGGACTTGCTACTCTCCCCCTCCCTCCACATGCCCTCTGCTCCATCCCCCCCGGATGGCTGCAGCGGAGCTCAGATTTAGGGAGCGGGAGATACAAATTTTCTGCCTCTAGCTGGGCGCACCTCCCTCCTCCCGAGCCGGCCAAAAGTTAACCACAAAAAACCCAAGACACACACACAGCTTCCCTCCCTGCTCCCCTCCACTCACACACACGGGGGGGGGGGGAGGGTGAATCGGAACGGGGATCAGAGCAGAGGGGGGAAATCGGAACGGGGGGCGGGGGATCGGAGCAGAGGGGGAACACGTATTGGCTCCCTTGCGTGTCACGTGACGCGACACTCTCCGAAACTACAAGCTCCTTGTAGCTCCGGCTAGCTGACGCGTCACAGCACGCAGTCAGCAGCCATCGCTGCACTGCTCTCTGGGCACCTCCCTGCTCCTAACTTACTAACTGTCCATGCTCATGGTAACCTGCCGTCGCTCAAGCCTTAGGCTGCGTCCATTGTGCCGCTGACTGTGCTTAGCGCGGTCAGCACAATGAATGCGAATGTGTCCGGCCATGCTCACGCGCGCGAGCGCCAGGAGCTTGCTGAGACAGATTCAATTGTCTTCCAGGCGCACTGAAGGGTCGCATGACCTCCTCAACCAATCAGCGCCAGTCGCTTAGCCAAAGGGTTTATCTGGGCGTTTGGGTGCAACAGAGGAAAATAAACTATATGTGGAAGAGAACAGTGTTCTTATAATATTATAGAGCAGTTTTGTAAAGAGAAACTTAGCTTAATAGTCTCTGTTTGAATTTGAAGAGTCCTTCTGCAGTCCTTCTTAATGAGGGAGTACATAAACAATATGGCATAATAATGTTTTTATTTAAAATATTTTTATTATTTTTATGGTATCACATCAAGACTTTGAAACAGAAAGAAACAATGTACATATATTTCGTTAAACAACAGTACTTTCTTTCTTGGTATTTAAACACATATTCTAGACATAAGGACTTAAGATATTTCATTAAAGCTAACACAAACGCTATATTAGTTTTAGATCATTTAGATATTTCTGGACTTCCAATCAGGAGATTGCAACCTTCAAAGTCTTTACATTCTTTATCACTTGAAAGAGGGGAAAAAGAACAGAAGAAGAGAGAAGGGGGGGGATAGGAAAGGGTACGATTAAAAGAAAAAGATGATTGCAAACTCACAAACAGTAAAATTTTGCAAGCGGGGGTGGCGTTGCTGAGGGCCGTGGCTGTGCATTGACTGGCGTTGATTGGTTGCTGAAGAGTCATGTGACCCTTCAGCGCGCTCGAAAATCAAATTGCTTTGTCTACCAAAGCGCCTAGCTTGGGAGAGCGTACGTGCACTTTAAATGAAGTGAACGCGCCAAGCGCGCTCAGCGGCAGCGTGGATGCAGCCTTAGGCCTCGGTCCCGCTGCGCTCGTTGGCGCGGGCGGCCATGTCGCGAGTTCCCCACCAGCAGGGGAATCCTCGCGAGCCGGTTCCGGTCCCCCCTGGCGGCACAGCTGACTACACGCTGTGGCGCGTCAGCCGCTAGGAGACACAAGAGAATGGTGTTTCCTAGCGTTGACGCGTCACGTGGTGTGGCTGTGAGCCAATGGGGAGGGGAGGCTTCGGGAGGAGGAGAGGCTTCGGGGAGCGGGGAGGAGTGTGGAGTGAAAGCAGGTGAGTGCCTGTCTGTGTGTGTGTCTGAGTGCGTGCGTGCCTGTCTGTGTGTGTATGTGTGTGCCTGAGTGCGTGAGTGCCTGCCTCTGTCTGTGTGTGTGTATGTATGAGTGCCTGCGTGTGTGTGTTTAAACTTACCCTCAGCAGCTCCAGCCCGAGTCCGTGGAGGGAGGGGGGGGGGGAAGAGTAGCGGGTCCCTCCGCTCAAGCCACGCCCCCCCTCCCTGTCAAGCCTCCCACTCCCGCCCACCTCCCGCTCCGGCTCCCGCTCCCTACAGACCGCATATCGTGGTCTGTGTATGTCAGCGCACCGCCTGTCTGCAGTGCGGGTGCGCTGACTCTGGGAGCGGGGCCTTAGCCTTAGAGGCACAGGACACTCTCCCTCCCAGCTACTTTTGGCCCCCCTTGCTCCAGCAGCCCTAGAGTCGGTGCTCTCCCCTCAGTGATGCTTTATTATGGCTATAAAATATTTTAATAAATATAGAGGTATATGTGGCTTCTTTAATACACTGTACTGGTGATGATTGAGATCACTTTTTTTTTCCTTTGCCAAACATTTTAAAACCATTTCACTTCGTCCATACATAACATAAAAGGTTGCTGCCATCTAGTGATGATAAAGAAGACTTTTATGAGCACATTCCTACGTTTCCGACAGGTCCCCACGCCTGCCTAACCCATAATCACACAGCATATGGTGCTTTCACCACAGTCAGGGATTCTGGGTAATGACTTGCAATTGAGCACCCACCCTGGGTGACATATTGCTTTTTATCCCCTTTAACATGGATCCCTTTAAGCTTATGCCTGCTGTTTTACGCAGCTTTTAGTCCATCTAGTGAGGACTGAGTGAACTTCAGAAATTCATTTGGATCATCCATGTCGTATATAAGAGGGAATACACGTCCTATTTCACCTACACAAGATTTCTTTATGCTCTTTTTTCCATCCTAATTTTATAAAGAAGACGATTCTGTGACACAGTGTCATATTTTTTTTTTAAATCAAAGCTGAAGTTTGTTTGGAGATTAGCAACCAGGGGAGATAAACCAAAAATGATAATCTGCTATGAGAATCTTCTAATGGTGTTTCTCAATAAGAACATTTTGTTTTATTTACTTAAAAACTATAGCTCCTTTTCATACTGAATACTTTTCCTGGGCCTCTTGTGATGCCACATAGGCAGGATCGCACATCACACCCCTTGACTTCCAGAAGAATCTGTATCTGGTGGAGAAGGCATTACAATTCTTTTGCCAATGTGAAATGTTAGTGCATAGTATACTCGAAAGAAAGTTAGTGCCATCTTGTGAGAATGAAAAAAAAAGACAAAAATGTTGGCCAGTTTGCATGTATGTACATATGTTTATTTTAATTTATACAGCACAGCTCATGTATGCAGCACAGCCTTACAGATAATACATATATTTCTTATAGGCAGTCCTCGGTTATCCAACGGATTCCGTTCTGGAAGAAGCGTTGGATGGTGAAACCATTGTAAAGTGAGTCCCATGTTAATAAGTGGTGGTGAGCGCTGGATAACGCATTCAGGCGTCGGATAACGCATTCCGGCGTTGAAAAACGGCCCATAGGGTTGGATTGTAAAGCGTTGGATATGCCATTCGTTGTAAAGTGAAATGTTGGATAGCGAGGACTACCTGTGCAGAGAAATGTAATAAGAAATATGCATGCACGCATCAAATAAGAATAAACATTTTAGAGAAAGGAGTCTCTACAGCAAGAAACTAACCATTATCTAGTTTTGGTGTAGCCCCCCTTTGGGATTAATATTTTTTTACATAAAAAGGTTAAAGGCCTTAAAGAGTTAACACCATGTGCTTTGGAAAGTGTAACACCCCCTCTCCCATCTCATGATACAGGGGAAACGTAGCCACGCCCACCTTCTAGAAGGTGTCTAGTCTGTCACCTAGTATAGAATGACTTTGCAGGATCCAAACCACTCCCTCTGTAGGCATGGTAACCAGTGATGTCACTAGTAGGTATATATAGTGGGGTAGAAGATCCTAGACTCGGGTTCCTAGATGAGTCACAGAGGAGGGATCTCACTGCACATAGAGTAATTCATACTTATGTGTAGAGCTATATGTTTAAGCATGTCCGGTCACCTTTATTATTTTATAGTTAGGGAATGTGTCCCTTCTACTCATAGCCCATTGCAATGGTCCGAGCTTAGTCGTCTGCCCTGAAAGAGGAGGATGTATGATACGCTGGGGGGAATCATTTTAAATTAAGGGATCTGGAGCACCGCGTGACTGGCCCATACTAACCAGTTCTAAATGCAAGCCCCCTCTGATGCCTTGTGATAAGGAGGGTACTCCTCAGAGTGACGGGATATGTATCCCTGAAGATGGAAGTATCTCTACCAGGCGTCCTGTTGGGAAGCAGGCACATCTAAATGCAGGGACAGCGAATACCACACAGACCCAGTGCTAAGGGTACCTAATCAAAGGAACGGCAAAGCTCTTGTTTGTACCAATAAAGTTGCTGGCACCCTTCATTACTACCTTCTAGCATACACGCCCAGCAAGCCCGGATGCCAGCACCCTGAGAATGTAATTAGAGACACTGAATTCATCTGAGCCAGGTAAAGAGTGGTTACATTTGGTGTACCAACGTGGGGCAGGGCATGCTAAAGAAAATAAAAGTTTTGTATTTTGAAGTGAAGAGTATGTATTTTGTGTTTCTGCTATTTTGAACGGTTTTGCTGCTGTTAAAATGGAAACACCCAACACCTTTAAGCTCAAACTCAGACCCACCTCACCATATATTTTTGTCAAAAGGAGCACTATTGGGTATTTGATAATGTATAAACAAAAGACAGAGAACCCCAATGTGACATCTAACATGACACATCACATAGTTATACACTCATCTGTTCTTTTCTCATAAGTGTGGGTCACTTAGTTAAATGGCCATTGTCAAGGTGCACCCTTCTTTTTCTGCGAGTCCTAACACTATCTCTGCAAAAGTTTTCTTTACCTCTCTAATATGAGGAAGAAGTCTTAATGAGCTAGTCCAATGGAGTGGGATTCTAAGAGGCCCCTGCATCCGAAGGCCACACACACACGTAAAAAAGGAGTGTCTGTGCGAACAGGCCAGGCAAAACAGACTACTGCAGCAGCAGCAGGTAAAAGCGGGATGAAAGGCAAGTCAAGCACAACAAAATATTTCTGCAGGAGCAGGCAGCACAGGATGAAAGGTTGGCCAAACTACTGGCTCAGTCCCCTTTGTCTGCCGGACCAGAACTCCTGCGCAACCCCTCCAGTTCCCTTAAGGAAAATGAGTCCGGCTGAGGACCCAGATCACTTGGCAATCGCTTTGGCCCTGCTCCTCATAGGAGAAGCCCAGGCCTCATATAAGGGCCTACCTGTAGATCAGGCTATTGACTATCAGCATTTAAAATCTGCCATCCTGGATCGCTTAGGCCTGACCCCAGAACACTACCAGCAGCAGTTCCGTAACTTGAAATACACCTCTAACGTGAGACCCCGAGTCCTTGCTCAGCGCTTACTGGGCTTGGTGGGCACAACCCACGCAGCACACCAAGAAGGCGATTCTCAAACATGTAATTCCTATAGATGATAACCCCACCGCATGTCCCTAAGTAAAATGCGTTACTGCCAAAACCCTTACTTCAGGAATAGCCCTGACATATTTTTCTACGCCTCCCGCTCTCCCAGTTCCCTTGTCTGTCCACCGGGTGTGTTGCTGTTTTCTGTCTGCCATTGGTTTCCTCTTGGGTCTCCTGTACACTGTCTCTGCCTGTCCTTATAGTTTCCTGTTTCCTGTGCTTCCTTGCCTATGTTTGGTGACTCCCTCTGCCCTGATACGTTTCTGCTTATTTCTGTATTGAGTCCTGTACATATTAAAGACCTTTGCCTATGATCTGGCTTGTCCCCGTTTGTTTCCTGCTCCCTGGTCTCAGTTCCTGTTCCCTGGTCTCAGTTCCTGCTCCCCTGCCCTGTTCCTGCCTTCCTGCTACCGACCCCTGCCTGGACCCCGATGATCCTTGCCTGCCGTCTGCAAACGAACACTGCCTGTGACCCCGACAATCCTTGCCTGCCGCCTGCCACTGACTTCAGCCTGTGACCCTGACGATCCTTGCCTGCCACCTGCCACTGACCACAGCCGTGACCCAGACCATTCTTGCCTCCCCCGCTGTTCCGGCCACTGAGGTCCTACCCACTACTGGAGTCTCCCTCGTGACACTTTGGCTGTTCAGCTTGTGGAAAACTTCCTTGGGGCTGAGGACCAGGAGAGTGTCCTGGACCCGACGGCACAGACTCCACCAGCTCCGGCTGATGCCCAAAGAGGGAGGCTGGACCAGCTCATAAACTACAACCCTACCGAGACCCTTGTCTACTTCCTGATGTCAGCTTGTGGCCAAAAGAGGGGAACTTCAGAGGACGTCGCACACAGGAGCCACCTGACTCCTGGTCTCCAGTATCCTGTTCAGTTGAGCGGTATCCATGTCAACCCTCTGAAAGAGAGCCCTCTCCATGTACTACAGGCAGGGAACAGAGCCACGTCATATGGAGTGGCCACAGATGGATTGTTACTTCAGCAGGGCCATCGCCTCAGCCTTCCCCAGAGAATGCTGCAAGCCCTGACTACTTCCAGTCCTGATTGAGGGTAAATTTGTCCAGGCCCTTGTGGATTCGAGATCTGGAAAAACCCTTGTCTTCAGAAACTTTTACAACCTGAAGTGCTTTCCTATTACTCCTCGTGGAGCATAGAATGGATACATGGCTATATAAAATGGTACCCGACTGCCAACATCTTGCGACAGGTAAAGGGTCGGGCGGCCAGGCTAGAAGTAGGAGTCGCTCTGTGGCTCCCTACCCCAGTCTTGCTGTGCCAGGAATGGCCCTATTTCTCCAGTTTACTGACTCCCTCCCAGGATACAGAAGTGTATCTTCCCCCTTTCTCCTGATATATTCCCCAGTAGCCATCCAACATATCAGAAGCAAAGATGCTATGACAAACAGGACTGGTTACAAAAATTTGGGACTGAAGATAACAATGCTAATATGCCTAAGTCACAGGTAATGACTGGGAATGGCCAGAAGGAAGGAAAGACAGAGCTTGGAGATTTACCGGAAATGTCTCTTCCTGATTTTCACCAGAGGCAGAGGGAAGACCCAGTCCTTGCCAGACAGTATGATAATGCCAGACAGTATGAGAAGGTGGTAAAAATTGATGACAATGTATTGAAGGCACAAGGTGTTCCCTTATTTTCAATTGTTGAATGATATTCTGTATAGGATAAACAAGCATACGCAAACAGAGGAGGTCAGCAGACATCTTGGGCCCTAAGGTGTTTGTTAAAGCTGTCTTCACCCTAGCCCACACTATCCCTTGGGGTGGTCACCGCAGTAGACACAAAACCATGAACCGTATTTTGCCCCGTTCTATTGTCGAGGGAAGCATAATGATATTACAAATTAGGTGCGGCTTGTCCTGAATGCCAGCTAACGAACAAGAAAGACAAAAACCGGCCCCTTTGGTTCCTCTACCCTTGATCTCAGTCCCCTTTGACAGTATTGGGGTAGACTTGGTAAGACCTCTAGAACCCTCTGTGAAGGGACACAGGTTTATTCTGGTTATAGTCGACTATGCAACAAGGTACCCTGAGGCGTTCCCCCTGAGGACAGCAACCACTAAGCAGGTAGCCACCAAGTAGTTGGAACTGTTCTCATAGGTCAGACTTCCCCAAGTTATGTTGACAGACCAAGGGACCCATTTTATGGCTAAACTGATGCAGGCTGTTTTAAAGTTACTAATGGTCCAGTCAGTTTGGACATCGGTCTACCATCCAAAGGCTGACGGATTGATGGAAAGGTTTAATCGAACTCTAAAAAGTATGTTAAGGAAGTTTGTAGACTCTGAAAAGAGAACTTGGGATGAACTTCTCCCTGTTCTACTGTTTGTAGTGCAGGAAGTTCCCCAAGCCTCCACGGGTTTCTCCCCATTTGATCTTCTATATGGCTGCCAACCCTTGGGTTTCGTAGACCTCCTAATAGAGTCCTGGGAGGAACAGCTGTCCCCTTCTAATAATACCCTTCAATATGTGTTGGACCTTAGTAAGGGCCTAGACGTGGTTAACCATTTTGCAAGGGAGAATCTTAGATCAGCCCAAGACAGTCAGGAGAGACATTATAACCAACATACTCGTATGAGGATGTTTCAATCGGGGAATCAGGGGATGTTACTATTACCCAGTTGTGAGAGCAAACTCCTAGAAAAATGGCAGGGCCTATTTGAAGTACTCTGCCGCACGGGTGACGTGGATTACAAGATCTTTCAACCATGGTCCAGGAACGGTCAACAAACTTACCATGTAAATTTACTTAAATCCTGGAAGGTGCAGAGGTCTATGTTCATCCACCCGGTGGAAGAGGAAACGGATCTGGGCCCTCATACTCCACAGGGGAACACTTTTGGTGACAGTCAAATCCCTTTGGAAAGCCAGTTAACCTCTGAACAGAACGGGGACTTGTTAGAGGTATTTAACCAATTCAGGAATGTTTTATCTGATTTCCCAGGGCAGACAAATTTAGTTTTGCATGTGACAGAGACAGAACCTAGTGTAAACGTAAGCTCCTGTCCTAACATGTTGCCTGAAAGCCGTAAGGCTCTTGTAGAGATGGAGCTACAAGAAATTATAAATCTGGGCATGATTGAGAAATGATGCAGTGAATTGTGCAGTCCAATAGTCATGTTCCCTAAACCAGATGGGAAGGTAAGTTTTTGTGTGGACCTCCGAAAGGTAAATGCGGTAGCTAAGTTTGATGCATACCCAATGCCAAGGATAGACAAATTGATTTACGCCCTTGGTACGGCGGAGTATATATCCACGCTTGACCTCACAAAAGGATACTGGCAAATACTTTTAGAGGAGGAATCTTCACCACTCCGATAGATTTATGCCAATTTGTGATGATGGCATTTGGTCTGCATGGAGCCCCAGTCACTTTCCACAGACTGGATAAGGTGCTGAGATCTCATAGGGCTTATGCCACAACCTACCTGGGCAACATTGCCATCTACAGTAAACACTCGCAGGCCCATCTAAACAGGCTAAAAGCTGTCCTCAAGTCTCTGAGAGAGGCAGGGCTAACAGCCAACCCTAAGAAATGTGCCGTACATAAGGCCGAAACAAAATACTTAGATTATGAGGTTGGAGGTGGAAAAGTAAGGCCACTGGCCAGTAAGGTAGCTGTCCTTAAAGAAGTTCTGACTCTGCGAACAAAGACGCAGCTGCGCTCTGTTGGGCTTAGCAGGGTACTATCAGTTGTTCATCCCTAATTACTCTGAAATTACGACACCCCTAACAGAACTCACAAACAATGTGCCCCCACACAAGTAGTATGGTCTAGAAGCCATGTGTAGGTGTTTATTTTGAAACATCGCACTGTGGATCCATGCTTTGAAGCTATGGGTAAGAGACTGTGAAGAACAAGATGCTTTTTATTTTACTGAAACATTACAAGATGCATGGAACTGCCAAACAGCTGTTTTGATGTAAATACAGTAAAATAATTCAAATGTGTTTGGGGCAGATACAATGATACCTTACAGGGATAGGTAGTACTACATAATGGCTCATCAAAGTACAATAGTGCAATTGGGATTATTACCCTTTAATCTTTCCGTTAGATTTGATAGTCTATGATATAATAGCCAGTGAGGAACATGGGCACATTATGTTGGCCTCATAGCTGTTTCAAAATAGATATTTTATGAATTGCTCATTAACTATACTAGATCAGCACTCAATAAGTAAATCAAAGAAAATGAAGGACTTATGTTTTTCTTTTGGTCTCACCAAGTTTCTTCTTTATTGTATCAAAAAAAAAACAGCAGTACAGAAAGAAATCAGCACACAGGGAGAGGAAAAGTCAGCAGAGTTTCAAGGCCTCCTGGCCCCTTCGTCAGGCTGGTCCGCTAACTTTTCCTCTCCCTGGGTGCTGATTTTTCTGGACTGCTGCTTTTTTGATACATTAAAGAAGAAACTTGGTGAGACCAAAAGGAAAACGGAAGTTCTTCATTTTCTTTGATTTACTTATTGAGTGCTGATCCAGTTTGTTTTTTGTATAGTTGTATGCATCTTTCGGCATAGATGCAGGATCATAGCACCTCCAGCTGAATTATATTAGACAGGGTGAGTGCTAGTTTATATTATTAATATATTAGTATATATTAGCTAGTATATTAATACTGTATTTCTAAGTAATTGGTAAAATATACATATTTATTACAAATCTTCACTTGGCCACTTCATGAAGTTGTTGAAAATGAGCATGCCCTACTGTGATGAGCAGGCGGAGGAGACGACTGCATGTCCCCCGCCCCTGTCTCTCATACATTCCCTGTCTCACCCTCCAATTTCTCTCTCACTGTTCCCCATCCACTCTCTCTTCTACCTTCCTCTTTCTTGACCCCTCTCACCCCACCCTTTGTCTCTCCCCATCCTATCACTCTGTCCCCTCTCTAGTACTCTCATATCACTCTGTCCCCTCTCTAGTCCTCTCCTATTACTCTGCCCCCTCTCTAGAACTCTCCTATCACTCTGTCCCCTCTCTAGTATTCTCCTATCACTCTGCCCCTCTCTAGTACTCTCCTATCACTCTGTCCCCCCTCCAGTACTCTCCTATCACTCTGCCCTTCTCTAGTACTCTCCTATCACTCTGCCCCTCTCTAGTACTCTCCTATCACTCTGTCCCCTCTCTAGTATTCTCCTATCACTCTGTCCCCTCTCTAGTACTCTCTGATCACTCTGTCCCCTCTCTAGTATTCTCCTATAACTCTGTCCCCTCTCTAGTACTCTCTGATCACTCTGTCCCCTCTCTAGTACTCTCCTATCACTCTGTCCCCTCTCCAGTACTCTCCTATAACTCTGTCCCCTCTCTAGTATTCTCCTATCACTCTGTCCCCTCTCTAGTACTCTCTGATCACTCTGTCCCCTCTCTAGAATTCTCCTATAACTCTGTCCCCTCTCTAGTACTCTCTGATCACTCTGTCCCCTCTCTAGTACTCTCCTATCACTCTGTCCCCTCTCTAGTACTCTCCTATCACTCTGTCCCCTCTCTAGTACTCTCCTATCACTCTTCTCCCACTCTAGTACTCTCCTATCACTATGCCCCCTTTCTAGTACTCTCCTATCACTCTGTCCCCTCTCTAGTACTCTCCTATCACTGTCCCCTCTCTAGTACTCTCTGATCACTCTGTCCCCTCTCTAGTACTCTCCTATCACTCTGTCCCCTCTCTAGTACTTTCCTATCACTGTCACCTCTCTAGTACTCTCCTACCACTCTGTCCCCTCTCTAGTACTCTCCTACCACTCTGTCCCCTCTCTAGTACTCTCTGATCACTCTGTCCCCTCTCTAGTACTCTCCTATCACTCTGTCCCCTCTCTAGTACTTTCCTATCACTGTCACCTCTCTAGTACTCTCCTACCACTCTGTCCCCTCTCTAGTACTCTCCTACCACTCTGTCCCCTCTCTAGTACTCTCCTATCACTGTCCCCTCTCTAGTACTCTCCTATCACTCTGTCCCCTCTCTAGTACTCTCCTATCACTCTGTCCCCTCTCTAGTACTCTCTGATCACTCTGTCCCCTCTCTAGTACTCTCCTATCACTCTGTCCCCTCTCTAGTACTTTCCTATCACTGTCCCCTCTCTAGTACTCTCCTATCACTCTGTCCCCTCTCTAGTACTCTCCTATCACTCTGCTCCTTTCCCTCTCTCCCATTACTCTGCACCTCTCTCTTATTCCTCTGCCCTCCCTCTCCTATTACTCTGCCCTCTCTCCCCCACTGGGCCGTACCTATGGAACAGGTTTGACAGTGGCCGCCTAGGCCCTGCCCAGTGGCGGATGGGGGCCCACCCAGACAGCTAATAGGAGAAGTTGGGCTTGAATTCTGGTGGTGCCTAACTTCTGTTTTGGGACCGCCGTGGTGGATCCCCATCTGCTACCAGACCCAAACAGATGTCCCTGCCAGTCCCAGATGTCCCAGTCGCAGGCCTGCAAACCAGTATGCACTGCAGGGCCTACAGACATTGTGATCTGCCATAAAGGCAAAGCCCTCAACAAACGTACAGAAAGTTAAAGGAGCAGATTAAATAAGCAGGATGATAGGCACTACAGGCATACCCGGCATTAACGTACGCAATGGGACCGGAGCATGTATGTAACACAGGCATACCCGGCATTAACGTACGCAATGGGACCGGAGCATGTATGTAACACAGGCATACCCGGCATTAACGTACGCAATGGGACCGGAGCATGTAAAGTGAAAATGTACTTAAAGTGAAGCACTACCTTTTCCCCACTTATCGATGCATGTACTGTACTGCAATCGTCATATACGTGCATAACTGATGTAAATAACGCATTTGTAACATGCTCTATAGTCTCCCTGCTTGCGCACAGCTTCGGTACAGGTAGGGAGCCGGTATTGCTGTTCAGGACGTGCTGACAGGCGCATGCGCGATCTGCCGTTTGCCTATTGGACGATATGTCCTTACTCGCGAGTGTACTTAAAGTGAGTGTACTTAAAGTGAGTGTCCTTAAACCGGGGTATGCCTGTACAGCATATGAGCAGTAATAGATAGAATCTGTAAAAACATATGTAACTTGTGCGAGTCCACCTTCTTATACATACCCAGCTGTTTTTTATGAACTCCTGTGTTTTTATGTTTGTTTTCGAATTACAATTTTTATACAAAAACAGCTGGAGAAATATACATGCAATGATTGATGACCATAAAAAGTTCTAAGGAAACAATCAATGCAAAGCTCTACTGTTTTGCCATCTAAAGTACACACAATGCTGACATTGCGGTATAAACACTTGATGATGTGATCTATCCTCCTAAGAACTTAATATGAGAGAACTTCACATCCTTTTTATGCATCAAAGTTTGAACATGCTTGCTAAATATTGTGCAAAACAGTGAAGACCACTCCAGAAGGGTTTAATTTCTTACTAAAAAGTTATCAAAGTATCTCAGATTCATGTGCCGCTTTAACAGCAGGGTATAGCTGATTCTCGGGTTCAGGGTGCTAGAGTTTCAGTGCTGATCGAAATCCAGGGGATCGACGCTCCCCTGGATTTCGATATCGACGCTCCCCTGGATTTCGATCAGCAGTGCACCTTCCAGACTTTTGAAACAGTCTTATCTACAGGGTCGAGTGATAAGTGGTTTTTGCCTTTGTATTTCACTTATTTTATTATTTATATGATTCACTGTTCACTGTTGTTTATACATTTATTGAATATTTATCACTATTGATTTATTAATTCACTTCACTGTTTTTTGGGTTAAGTAGAGCGCCATCTAGCGTTTTTTCTATACTGCTAGAGTTTCAGGCCTGCGCCTCATAGCTCTGTGTGTAAATAAACTGGGAGCACATACATGATCTGGCATTCCACAGTGTAAAATTATTCAAGCTTCAGGCATCCTAGTAAATCACTTCTAATGTTAACAGCAGAACACTCACATGTTAATCAGCTACATTTCGGGCTGTATGATATTGTGTCATCCGCATACATATGTAGCGCACTTTCCCCCACCACCTGGGAGATGTGTGGCTATGGTGTGTGAATGCTGTGCATTACCTGCTGGTGCCCAGGAGATCTGAGCCTCTGCTGCTTGGAACCTGGGGTGCGTCTGAGTGATGCTCGGTAGTGCATACACCTGTACGGGTTTCTATTATGTAGAATGACCCCATTACAGGACACATACGAAATACACATGTGGTATAACGGAACAGTTTTACTAGGTGCAGAGTATAATATATAGCCTACCCACCAGGCCACGCACAGCTGTACCTTCCCACTGGTGTCACCTTCCCCACAGGACATAGGGGCCCTTGGGCACCCAACCAACCCGGTATCCACAAAGTCAATGCCTGCCAAATGTGTGGTACAGCGCTGCCCACTATTGTGTTTGTTGCTGCACATGCTACGTTGGGTACCTGCCGGGTACGTCCACACCGCAGCGCAGATGCTATAATTGGGATCCACTGATCCAAGATGTCCTCCGCGAAGTCTCCACCTCTATGTTGGGTGGGTCACGCGTGGAGTGTACCACCATGCAATGTCTCTGTTAATGGAGCAGGGATGTGGTCCCAGACACTTGAAGACAGGGTGCAGCCACTCTTGTTTTTGTCCCTATTTCTAGTGCTACAGGGGCAGTGTCCCTATCTACTGGGCCTGCCCTACAGCAACCACAAGCTCAAGGGGTGAGTCGGGGCCTAGCTGGGGCCTAACAGGGGGTCTCTGGACTAGAGTATGTGCCACAGACACCTGCACATACCTTTTACCCTGTCCTTGTCCCAGCTCTGACTGGCGTGGCTGCAGCGCGCAAAATGTATCTATATTCCCCTTGCAGGGGAAGCTGCATCCCTATTGGCTGATACGCGCCATGTGACCTATCTCAGAGGCTCATGGGACATGTAGTCCCTGCTGGGAGCCCTTTCCTATTGGCCGCCGCTCGCGCATATGTATTGGCTGTCGCGCGCTTGTCACTGCACATTATAGACACTGACCTATTGTGCATGCGTGCACAACTGCAATATGGCAGCGCCCTTTACCGGGAGCTGTCAGAACCTCCGGCGAGCCCGTCGCCGGCTCACACCTCCCCGCAATGCTGCCTGCTGTTGCGGAGATAAGGGGGCCCAGGGGGAGTACAGTTTTACAATTATTTATAAAAACCAGAGAACAGCAATGGGCATAGAAAAGAGCCTTGAGGAACTTCACAGATTATATGCACATTTTTGTAGTGAGAAGCACATACAGATAATAGACCTCCCTGGTTATTCAAAACCAGTCAGGAGAAAGCTTGGAGGACTAATACCAGAGCACTTAAGCTTGTGCAACTGTACAGATGTAATGCCCGTTATTGTGCGCAGTGGCGAGCAATGCCCAACCACAACTGAGCATACATATATCAGGCACCAAAAACATAGATTGTAAGCTCATCTGGGCAGAAAGGGTGCCTGTTAAAAGCCAATGTACTGGCTGCATACCGCGCACTATACTGTCAGTGTGAAGTGCTTTGAGTCCAATTGGGAGAAAAGCGCTATTTGAAATAAGTTAGTTATTACAACTCAAGGCCAACCGTAAAGCTACATTAACTCTGTATGCTATAATTCTCCTGGGGACTCTGTAAGCATATGCGGAGTCCCTATTCCGCAATAATTCACGTCAATTGCGGAGTTTTCACAGCAACATAAACACAAATTATGATGTGAATGTGTTTGGGCAGTTCTGTCGTGAATTATCGTGCAGAAAATGCAATTAATCGCCCAGCGTGAGAACAGTTAGCTTTGTTAAATTTGTATATCTGGAAAACAACTATGTTAAAAGCCTTTGCCTACATATACTGTATTATGCAATTAACTGTAAATACTCTATTACACAGTTGCAGACATTGAGGAAAGTGGAAGCTGTGGGCTATTTCACCATAAACCTATACCAGTTACTTAGGTGAGAATAGACATGTTTCAATATCTTTGGAAAGTATGGGCAGGATTGGGTTAGGTCTCTAGTTTGATATTTCTTATCGGTCACCATTTTCCAAACTAGAAATGATCCTATAAATGTTCCAATCTTTAGGGATATAACTTGTATATAAATCATCATTACGTGAGGAAGTCTTTGGTTTAGCAATAATAGAGGCACCAAGGCACAAGAAATTGGATAGTGATTTGTCTGGGACTCATTGGTTATTTAGCTTTCGATGTGAGAAGTTCCTGTACATTCTCAGCTTCTGTCACAAAAATGGTGAGTTTCCCGGGGAACGTTTCTGGGTCAGGTAACACTCAGCAGTTTGGCTGGAATATAAGCAGAATAAACAATCAGAATAATAAAAGCTTTATTTTTGGGAGACTGGTCCATGGTCTTTCATAAGGACTGTCTCACCCAAACGTAGACTGATTTAGTGACAATTTAAGTTAACTGGTATTCCCAATGGGCTACCAGAGGTAAAGATATGCTTTGTCCAAAGCTGTTTTATGTCAGTCTAGATGACAAATTCCACAGAAAATCCAGTGAAAGTATAATGGCAGCAGTCTGGGATTTTTTACAGTTTAGCATTCATTGCACTTTGCACTGCTCTTTAAACAAAGCACATTTTATAAACTCTAGGGGGCACAACGGACCAGGGGTTCTGTCTGTCCCGTTGACAAAAGTGATGCATCCTTGCCTGTAGTATGCTAAGTCAGAGGGTCCCCTAAAACAGGGGTACGCAAAGTGGGGGGCGGGAGAATTTCCAGGGGTGGCTACAGAGGTCCCGCGCTCTCCCCCAAGGCTCCCAGCTTACCCAGACCCGCGACTGGGTGCCCTGCTTCCGCTGCCTGCTGCAGCGCATCTCACAGACCAGCCAACGCCTGTGTTCCTTCTAGGAGCGCACGCGGCTCTAATTGCTGTCCTCCCCTCCAGGCTTTGCTCGTGCGGTGATGGCACCGTCGCGCAGCGTGCACCCGCTATGCGCGGCACCCGCGCAGAAGCTTCCTCACTCCTCTGTATAATGGGATACACCTGTGCTGTTTCCAGCAGCCAACCACAGTCCAGGTTACTTAGGAGTATGCATCCTCCTCATTGGACTATCTTCCCTATATATGCCAAGCCTGCATTCTGGCACATTGGCTGAGCATAACCTTATGTATGTGTGCTTTGTTCACTACAATCCTGCCTGCTGTCTGTGTCTTGCCTTGTCCAGTGTTCCTGATCCTTCTTGCTTTTGGATTCCGTACCTCTCCACTCCTGACCCGGCTTATCCACGACAATCCGCACCTCTCCAATCCCGACCTTGGCTAAGTACCTGCAACGATCCCTACCTCTCCAATCCAGATCTCGGGAAGTATCTTTGATCATCCTGACTTCTCCTACCCCGACCCAGCTACCTCGACCAATCTACACTCCAGATGCGCCCACGTGTCTGTGGGTTGGTGTTTATCTAATCCCCACCTCGACCTCACACTCACGCCTTATTTGTGGTGAGCACACCGTTACACCACGTGAGTCTGTGGCTAAGTCTCCACATCCACGGCTCGGTATCAGATAGACACGACCTCAGCTCCCGCCTCTGGTAATGTAATAGTACGGTGGTTGAGAACAGGATGGGACATGGCTTTCGTGCCAATCCTGGATAACTCTGCCAGAAGGGAGCGGCTGGACTTCGCGCCAAGCCCAGAGATTTGCAACAAAGTCTTGCAACTTTTGCACAAGCTGCCATGCGGTCTCTTGTTTTCGGCGGGAACCGCCCCCGCACCTCTTCGTAGTAATTATATAGTTCTTACACACACTACACGTACATGTACTGGGTGAAATAAGAGCATATCTCCTATTTGTCCTGCGCAACAGCCTGTCCTGATGCCATATCAGCATCGCCTCCATTTGTAGCACCTTTTCCCCCACCCTAAGTGAGATTATGTAGCTGCCGGTGTATTCTGGTGCTGGTGCATACCTGTGAGGTGGAACAGAAGGCCTGAGATCTACACGATGTTGTAGGGAGACATCAGGACAGGCTATCATGGATGGTTCGTCGTTCAGCGGCAGCGCCTCCAACCCAAGAGGATCCAGGTGCAGCCAGGATGAACCCCAGGGACACTCTTCTTATGTTGCTCTCTTATCAAGCATCACACCAGAGATGGTATCACTGGGTTTTATGGAACACAGCATGACAGTACAGGTTACAGTCCCTGAAGGCAATACCCAGGCTTGAGGCCTTAAATACCTCTCCTCAGCAAACCTTACCCCCTAACAGGGCAAGGCCTCAGCCTACTCCATTCCAGGAGAGGCTCACGACTGCATCCTCATAGCAGGGAGTGCAGCCCAGAACTAACTCCCAGAAACGCTCTAACCCAAAGAGAAAAACCTTCCCAGGGGAGTGGCTTGTAAGCCGGCATCCTATTAGTGGTAAGCCCCCCTTGTAATACCAGGCAATTCCTGAACTTTATTAGGTAACACACATATAACAATACTAACAGACCCCGTAGGATTTGCACCCAACACTGCCCACTCTTCACTGGGACTTACAGTGATAGAGGGGCCAGGGAATTAGTAGTCCAACTGAGCTTGGCTACACTTATCTTGCAGCTTCTTAAAGGGACAGTTCCTCTTATGGCACTAAATAGCAGTGACCTGTTTAAGGGGTCATATCTGGGTGACTGATCCATTTTTATCAAAATCCCACAACTATTAGTAATTCAAAATAAATGTAAGTTTGTTTTTAAACATGGTGAGCAAAGACTTGAAAGGGGTTTTATTCCTTCGGACTACCCCCTTTTGTCTGATGTGACTTTGTGTTCAACATCAGTTTGGGCAGCCAGAGCTCCCATCTCTCCGCCTCCCCTTATCGTTATTGTTTTTCGGATAAGGACAGTAATTAATTGTCAAAGAAACAAAATAAGTCCAATCTTTGCTTGTAGCACATTTACATTGGTTTAAGGAGGACAATTAGTTTGCTAAATGATTTTCAAATGGCTGTTTTTTGGGGTTGGCTATGTGGGACTCTAACTTTATGTAAGCTCCATGATGAAAGTGTAGGGCAAAAATCTTAATACATTATCATTCGGGTGGAGGAAACAAGATTAAAACAATAACCAGCCTTTTCAGTCCTGCTACAGATAAATCTCCCAGCATGATTTTTACAATTCATGTACATACCCATTTAACCTCTGACATTAGTTCACTTTGGTCCTAAGTGGCACTGCACCTTTAGTTTGTGGGGGGTGGGTACAAATTACCGGGGCCCGGTGGTCCGGAAGGGGGCCCACTCAACTGTGTTGCATAATTTTCTGTCTTTCTTGGTAGTATCATTATTTGTGGATTGTTTTTGACATCCGTTGTAAATTCGATGAATTTCAAAGAAAATAATAAAGATATACAAAATTCTGTTGGTTATCAGCCAATATAGACTCTATATCAACAAAAGAACTACCAATGACATATTAAGAACAGAATATATATATATATTTTAATGTAATTCTTAACAAAATATATAATTCATGATCAATGCACACACAATTCTAAATAATGGCTTGCGAACTTGTGCCGTGAACCGAGCATTTCCGACTCTATACGAACATTCGCTTCTGCGCTTTGACAGTACAGCGCCGTCTCATCTTATTATGCCCAGTCGCATTTCTATGTTTTCAGAAGTGAACACTGTGCAAATACAACAAAGTTGTTGTGTGATACACATTGTGTTGTGTTACACATACAAGTTTAAAGTGTATGGTTAGTTCAGCACCGATCGTGTGGGTGCTTATATTATTGATACTAGTCATTAGAATCTTAATATTCTCAACAGGTACAGATATTATCATATTTATTATTAACATAAAAATGAGATTGCGTATGTATTTTATATTGCAGTGAATTTAAAGTAACTATAATACATTTTTTTTTTTACCCCTTTTCAATTCTTATCATGGATTAACATCACAAATCTGGTGCAAAATAACAGAAAGAACACAAAGAAAGAGACAAGAGCTGCTGTAGGTCGAAGATCTCTTGAATGTCTTGAATGTCTCGGATGTACCATCTCCTTTCTCATTAGTCTGAAGATCAGAAAGGAAACCAGTTAGTCACAAGTGACGTTGAAATTGTCTCAAAAGAAAGAATTGAAAAAAGAGAAAATGATGAAGTGAATAAAAATAGCTCTAATGGTGGAAGTGGCTCTGGGAATATAGCAACTTGTCCTTCGAGGACTATACTATTCGTGGAAACCACGATACACTTCTGCAGATAAAACTGATGTTACCGTCACCGAGGCTTGTTCCGCCTCTTGCTCTACAAAAATAATATCGCTAACTTCTGAGATTTCGCAAAATAACGAGAAGCTATTACATTTTTATGTGAAAAAGAGACTGCTGAGTCTCTCCCAGTGCTCAAACTACCAGCCAAACCTAAATAGAGGAACTAAATCACTGATAGTTCGTGAAAGCACAGATAGCCACAGTAGAATAAAAATATAGGTATAAGTTCAATAAATCTTGATGGTAGTCACAGATGGCACTGTGTCCCAATAATCAAGTGTGAATCAATCAAGTAATCAATTTGAACAAGCAGCAAACATGGCATTGATTGAAGTATTCACTGTCTGTGGCTAATTGGGGCTCTCATGCAGCGTGCATCTCTAATCATAGTGCATAAGCAGTGAAGTTCCAAGATGTCCACGTAGGTAAGGAACAAGGAAAGCACAGCAGGTCAAAAAGCGGGGACCAGGCAAAGCGTGAGCTATTAAAAATGAGGTTTATTCATATGGAAAACACAGCAGCATACACAGGAGAAGGTAAGGTATCCCTCTTACGCATTTTGCGCTCTTACAGCGCTTTATCAAAGAGTAAAATACTCGAGTGAACACTTCCTGTATATAGGCAGGCACTTGGCTCCGCCCCCGACGTTGCGTAACCTCCGCCAATGAACGGCCTGCTAAGGGACCCGGATGGTAAACAAAGGAGGAGGAAAAAAAAAAAGCTGTGTGTGCTGTGCACGCGCATAGTAAGTGAAACTTCTTTGACTTTTGTCACAGAAATTGACTTATAACGCGCGTGCTCGGCACACGTGTCAGTCAGTGTATGTGTCAGTCAGTGAGTATGTATGTGTGTCAGTCAAAGAGTATGTATGTGTGTTTGTTTGTGTGTGTGTCAGTCAGTGTATGTATCTGTGCCGGTCAGTGTATGTATCTGTACTGGTCAGTGTGTGTATGTGTGTCGGTCAGTGTGTGCATGTGTGTCAGTGTGTGCATGTGTGTCAGTCAATGTGTGTGTGTGTGTGTGTCAGTATATGTCTCTCTGTGTTGTGTGAATGTCTTTCTGTGTCGGTCAGTGTGTGTATGTGTGTCAGTCAGTGTATGTGTGTCAGTCAGTGTGTGTATGCGTGTCAGTCAGTGTGTGTATGTGTGTCAGTCAGTGTGTGTATGTGTGTCAGTCAGTGTGCTTGCGTGTGTGTGACAGTCAGTGTGCGTGCGCGTGCGTCAAAGTGCGTGCGTCAAAGTGTGCATGCGTCAGTGTGTGTGGATGTGTTTATTGGCAGCAGTACCAGCATCATGAATGTTGAGCGGGTGGGGGAGCTCACCGGGGGGGGAGGGGGGAGGAAATAAGCACATCATTCAGGGGCGGTGTTCGGTACATCACTGGGGTGTGCGTGCGTGCGTCAGTGTGTGTCAGAGTGTGTGCGTATCAGAGTGTGCGCGTGCGTGCGTCAGAGTGTGTGTGCGTGCGTCAGAGTGTGTGTGCGTGCGTCAGAGTGTGTGTGTGTGCGTCAGTGTGTGTGCATGCGTCAGAGTGTGTGCGTGCGTCAGTGTGTGCGTGCGTCAGAGTAAGTGTGTGTGTGTATCAGTCAGTGTGTGTGTGTGCGTCAGAGTAAGTGTGTGTGTGTCAGTCAGTGTGTGTGTGTCAATCAGTGTGTGTATGTGTCAGTCAATGTGTGTATGTGTGTCTGTCAGTGTATGTGTATCTCTCTGTGTGTACACACCGTATGTCTCTCTGTCTGTGTCCTGCTCCCTCTCTCCTGACTCCCCCCACCCCCGGCGGAGCTGCGGACCCGGGGGTCTCAGTCTGAGTCTTCTGAGCAGATCCCTCCCCCACCCCCCGGCGGCGCGCTCAAGCTCCCCCCTTCCCCACCCCCCGGTGACGCGCTCAAGCTCCCCCCTTCCCCACAACCCGGCGGCGCGCTCAAGCTCCCCCCTTCCCCACAACCCGGCGGTGCGCTCAAGCTCCCCCCTTCCCCACCCCCCAGCGGCGCGCTCAAACCCCCCCATTCCCAGGCTGTTAAGAGCAGCGCCGGCGCCAGCCTCCCTCCTCCTGTCCATCGGCATGGCAGCGGGCGGGGAACAGCGCCGCTGCCAGCCGCTTCTGCGCATGCGTGGCACGCAGCATGGCAGTGGGCGGGGGAACAGCGGCAGTTAGGAGCGGCGGCTATCGCCGCCGCATATGTGAGCAACCGGGTGTGGGGTGTGTGGGAGGGTGAGGGGTGCGGCGGCGATTAGGAGCGGCGCCGGCGGCTATCGCCACCGCCGCCGCCGCATATGACAGGGGACATGTGAGCGGAGCGGCGTCCATTACGTGACGTCACTTCCGTTTCACATTTCGCCCCCCATCTATCCAGTTTTATCCCATCAGAGGTGCCACTAAAGAAGTTTCACTTCAAAAAACGCAAATGAGCCACGAGGGGCAAGGATGGGGGAGGAACCAAAGAGCGAGCAAACAGGCAGGAAGACTGACTAACAAAACATATAACAAGTAAATAATGAATGAATAAAAAGAAAACAAAAAAGAATAATGACATAAAGATGATAAAAACAAAGAAATACCGACCCGTGTTTTTAACAGAATGGAACATTGTAACATCTACATTTATACCTGCAATATGAACATTCTCCATTCTTCACATTCTCCATACTCTTGGTATTCGGAACAAAGCTTTATCCTGGATCTCCTCTTACCTCTCCCATCGTACCTTCAGTGTCTCTTTTGCTAACACCTCCTCCTCCTCTATTGATCTCTCTGTGGGGGTACCCCAGGGCTCTGTCCTGGGACCCCTTCTCTTTTCTCTCTACACACTCTCTCTAGGTGACCTAATCACATATTTTGGGTTTAAATATCACCTCTATGCTGACGACACACAAATTTACCTTTCAACCCCTGACCTTACACCTGCTATACAGACCAAAGTTTCTGAATGCCTCTCTGGAATATCATCCTGGATGGCCATCCGCCGACTGAAACTTAACATGGCAAAAACAGAGCTCCTTATACTACCTCCCAAACCTGGCCCTACTACATCCTTCCACATTGCTATTGGAAATACGATCATTCACCCAGTAGCCCAAGCACGCTGCCTAGGGGTCACACTTGATTCCTCTCTCTCATTCTCCTCTCATATTCAAAACGTTTCTAAAACTTGTCGCTTTTTCCTCCGCAATATCACAAAGATACGCCCTTTCCTCTGTTACTCAACTGCTAAAACTCTGACTCAGGCCCTCATTCTCTCACGTCTCGATTACTGCAACCTCCTGCTGTCCGGCCTTCCTACCTCTCACCTGTCTCCCCTACAATCTATCCTAAACACTGCTGCCAGAATCACTCTACTCTTTCCTAAATCTGTCTCAGCGTCTCCCCTGCTGAAATCACTCTCCTGGCTTCCGATTAAATCGCGTATCTCACACTCAATTCTACTGCTCACTTTTAAAGCTTTACATTCTTCTGCCCCTCATTACATCTCAGCCCTAATTTCTCGCTATGCACCATCACGACTCTTGCGTTCTTCTCAAGGATGTCTTCTTTCTACCCCCTTTGTATCTAAAGCTCTCTCCCGCCTTAAACCTTTCTCACTTTCTGCCCCACACCTCTGGAATGCTCTTCCCCTCAATACCCGACTAGCCCCCTCGCTATCCACCTTTAAGACCCACCTTAAGACACATCTGCTTAAAGAAGCATATGAGTAGCACTGGATAATCATGGACACATGACACAAAGCTTGGCCTCCTGCAGACGCACTTACTAGTATTCCCTCCTACTGTCTCTGTACGTTCTCCCTACCTACCAATTAGATTGTAAGCTCCTCGGAGCAGGGACTCCTTCCTTAATGTTACTTTTACAGTATGTCTGAAGCACTTATTCCCATGATGTGTTATTTATATTTGCTATTTATATGACATGTATTACTACTGTGAAGCGCTATGTACATTTTATGGCGCTATACAAATAAAGACATACATACATACATACATACATTTATCATGTAAGAATATATATATATATAAATAGAGATATGTTTCAAAATGAATGATACTGGAAAAACATCCAATGGAAAGAACAACAATAAAGACATAAAATGACCATAGTATATAGTCATGTGGGAAACTAAATACCATAAATAATATACAAATATTTTTAAAGATATTAGACACATATTGGTATTATATATACCACATAGGCTATAGTGAACGGTCATGAATGAATATATATAGATAGAGGACAAATAAACAAATGTCTATGTAACATTCACAGAAAGTGGTGAAGCTCCCAGTCTATATTAATGCCTTCTGGGGCCAAAGTTCCAAGAGATGAGATCCAAAACATCTCTTTTTTGTTTAGTGAAGCAATTCTATTACCTCATCTTGGGTGAGGAGGAATATGTCCCAAAACTGAGAATCTAAGATTATCAGGAGTGGCTATGGAACATTGGGTACAGTGGCGGGAAACTGGGAACCTTATGTCTTTCTTTTTAATAGACCTTAAGTGTTCTTGAATTCTTATCCTCACAGGTCGAATAGTTCGACCTACATACCCCTTGCCGCAGATGCAACGAATTAAATAAACCACATAAGAGGTGTTGCAATTTAAGAAAGATTGAATCTTACGGGTCACCTTAGTGTTTACATTTGTGATGGTTTTAATTTGATGCATGTAAGGACATACTGAACAATGATAGCATTTAAATGAACCCTTAGGTATATTCATTTTAGAATTTGATTTTACTGAGTCAAAGAGACTTTAATATTGGCCTTCTAGAATAAAATTTAACAGTCAATAAAATAGAAGATGCCATTCGACAAGGGCCAGAACCATATCCTAATCTTTTACCACCTAATAAAGATGGCAACCAATTTCTTGTTTATGTTTGGAATTTTTGCTCAAAGAATAATGAAATAGTTCCTCGAGATTGGTTGGTGTGGAGTAAAACTAAACAAGCCTTGTTCTGTTTCCCCTGTCGTTTATTCTGTAGGCTCATCGTTATGAAGCTCATCATTCAAATTTCACAACTGAAATTGGCTGAAGACCTTCTAAAGGTTATAAAAAAACTTTACAACAGAACACCTGAACATGAAAATAGAAAAATAATCACTGAGCATTTTATATAGAGTGGTGAAATTTACAAAGTAATCTTAATAAGAATACTACAGTTAATTGTTTATTATTGCAAAAAATACAAAGTGAAACACAAGTATGGAAAGACTTATTACAACGATTTCTGGATGTCGTTTTGTTTCTTGCAGAACGTGGATTGGCTTTTAGGGGAAGTAGTCACTTAATTGGAGATTCAAGGAATGGCAATTTATAAGGAATGTTAGAAATCATAAGCCATTATGACCCATTACTAGCAGAGCATTTTAAAAGAGTAAAACAGTCGCAATTTGAGATAAAAAGATTGCCAGTACATTATTTATTTATAAAATGTTTTACCAGGAAGTAATACATTGAGAGTTTCCTCTCATTTTCAAGTATCTCCTGGGCATAGAGTTATGATGACAGATACATGGTTACAAATACATAGTTACATTAAGTGAGCAAGGTTCTACATTATATACAAGACATTCCCTGCACAGTAAGGCCGCGATTATTGTATTGTATGTCTTTATTTATATAGCGCCATTAATGTACATAGCGCTTCACAGTAGTAATACATGTAGTAATCGAATAAATAACAGATAATATAAATAACAGATCATGGGAATAAGTGCTTTAGACATAAACATAACATTAAGGAAGAGGAGTCCCTGCCCCGAGGAGCTTACAATCTAATTGGTAGGTAGGGAGAACGTACAGAGACAGTAAGAGGGAGTTCTGGTAAGTGCGTCTGCAGGGGGCCAAGCTTTATGTATCATGTGTTCAGAATGTTCACAGTGCTATTCGTATGCTTCTTTAAGCAAGTGTGTCTTAAGGTGGGTCTTAAAGGTGGATAGAGAGGGTGCTAGTCGGGTACTGAGGGGAAGGGCATTCCAGAGGTGTGGGGCAGTCAGTGAAAAAGGTTTAAGGCGGGAGAGGGCTTTAGATAAAAAGGGGGTAGAAAGAAAACATCCTTGAGCAGAACGCAAGAGTCGGGATGGTGCATAGCGAGAAATTAGGGCTGAGATGTAAGGAGGGGCAGAAGAGTGTAAAGCTTTAAAAGTGAGGAGAAGAATGGAGTGTGAGATGCGGGATTTGATTGGAAACCAGGAGAGGGATTTCAGGAGGGGAGATGCTGAGACAGATCTAGGAAATAGTAGAGTGATTCTGGCAGCAGCATTTAGGATAGATTGTAGGGGAGACAGGTGAGAGGCAGGAAGGCCGTACAGCAGGAGGTTGCAGTAATCAAGACGGGAGAGAATGAGGGCCTGAGTCAGAGTTTTAGCAGTCGAACAGAGGAAAGGGCGTATCTTTGTTATATTGCGGAGGAAAAAGCGACAAGTTTTAGAAATGTTTTGAATGTGAGGGGTGAATGTGAGAGAGGAGTCGAGTGTGACCGCTAGGCAACGTGCTTGGGCTACTGGGTGAATGATCGTAGTTCCAACAGTAATGTGGAAGGAGGTAGTAGGGCCAGGTTTGGGAGGAAGTATGAGGAGCTCTATTTTAGCCATGTTGAGTTTAAGGCGATGGAGGGCCATCTAGGATGATATAGCAGAAAGACATTCAGAAACTTTGGTCTGTATAGCAGGTGTAAGGTCGGGTGTTGAAAAGTATATTTGTGTGTCGTCAGCATAGAGGTGATATTTAAACCCAAAAGATGTTATTAGGACACCTAGAGAGAGTGTGTACAGAGAAAAGAGAAGAGGTCCCAGGACAGAGCCCTGGGGTACCCCCACAGAGAGATCAATAGAGGAGGAGGAGGTGTTAGCAGAAGAGACCAAGAAAGTGGACCGAGGTTCACGTACCGTAAAGCCAAAACATTGGCATTTCATCTGTCACCAAGCATGTATGATAGTAGGTCAGGTTTCCCAAATGTCAGTGGTATTCCAAAAGGATTTTTCAAATGTGGCAAATGTGCCATGTGTCAATATGCGTTTCCAACAAATAGCATTATGTTTAACAACAACTTAAGTAAATATAAAATCAAGACTTTTCTAAACTGCAATATAAATTATGTTATATATGTTCTTTACTGTAAGTGTGGATCAAGATATGTGGGTCGCACAATAAGACCACTAAAAGTCGGAATAGCGGAACATGTGCGCCTTATTAGGAAAGGTGATTTACTCCATCCAGTATCAAGACACTTTACACAATGCCTTAAGGGAGGCATTGGAAATGTCACCTTTTCTGCTATTGAACACATTCATTGTCACCCTAGGGGTGGCAATAGAGAGAACACACTTAACAAACAGGAGATGTATTGGATATACACTCTCAATACTCTCCACCCACATGGTATAAATACCGATTGGGAGTTAAAACATTTCCTTTGAACCAGGGAGTGGAAGAGTAGAGAGAGTGTATGTCCATGCTCCTTTTGTCTCACATATCGCTATCCATTTTCCATCATATATGGTTTGCATAGAAATTAAAATTAATACTATATTATGGAAATTCAATATCTATATCTTGTATTATCTCCTATATGTGTTGTTTATAGATAGCATATATATTGGTTATAATTCATTATTCTTTTTATTACTTAAAAATTACTGTTATGCGTATTTAGTATCTTTAATATTTTTCCACACAAAATTATATTACATATAAAATTATATTACATATAGTTTTTTCAACTTCATATCCATATGTGTTTTGTTTAAATATTATATATTAGTTCGTGCTTTACATCACATTGTATTATTTGTTTTTAAATATGTTTGTGTTATATGTCATTGTATATATGTGTTTTACCAATTTGTTTCACGCAGACTCAATGAATGGGTTGTACTTAAAAAACTGGTGGATCATTAGTTTGATTATGTTCAACAGTTCCTTGATTAGGAACAACCAATCATATTGAGTCTCCACCTATTTAAGGAGTCTGTGTGATAAGGGTTCTATACTCTTTGATAAAGTCCTGGAGAGGGACGAAACGCGTCAGAGTGCCCCTTCTGTGATGTACAGCATGTATCATTAAAGCTGATTTTAATCGTATCCTTCCCTGGGCTGGACTTCTATTGCTGTGACCGCCTTCAACCCCTTTTTTCAATTGTTAGCAGAAGAGACACAAAGTACGATGGGAGAGGTAGGATGAGATCCTACCCCAAAATACCTTACATCCAATGAAAGTGCTCATACTGCAAAAACGGACAGCGGTGGAAGAGACTGAGAAATTTGTTTTTTCCTTGCGACGGCCGTGTCACGTGAGCGGTTCAGCCAATGAGGGCGAACTGCTCACAGCCACGCCTCCGTCACACCTCCTCTGCTCTCTCTCCCTGGTATAATCAAGATGTTGTTCGGCGGCAGTGCTGGGTGACATCACAGAATAGCGCTGCCGACTTGCAGCACTTGGTATAATCAAGGCCTAAGAGAATATATGTTATAGGCGTATGTAACAGTTACTGACTAGATTAAAATGTGAGACAGCTTTAGTTTTGAAAGAACTTAGCCGAAATCTAAAATAAATGTATTTCATGCTGTTCCGAATATGTATTTAGCTGCATTTTAAAGGAAAGAGAAATTGCAAAGTATTTTTCCATCATTGTAGATGCGACACCAGACTCGGCACATATGGAGCAAACGACATTCATTTTGCGTTATGTTCTTATAAACAAATGAATAGGAAGTTTTAGACAGATTTATAGAATTTGTAAATCGTAATAAAAACAGGGGAAGCCATCGCAGATTTAATGCTACAGATGCTTCAAAACACAATATTCTAATAAGTGAGTGTCGTGGACAGGCCGACGACAATGGCTCTAATATGAGTGGATTGTACCAGGGTGCTCAAGCTCGAATTTTACAAATCAATCCGCTAGCTATTTTTTCTCCTTGTGCCTGTCACAGTTTGAATCTATGTGGTGTTCATGCGGTAGAATATTGTCCTGAGGTAATAACATGTTTTAGAGTCATACAAAAGCTATATAATATATTTAGTGGCAGTCCTGAGAGGTGGGAAATTTTGAAAGAAAACATTGGTAGCTCGCTCCACTCCATGTCAAACACACGCTGGTCTTCTAGAGTCGAGTGTGTTAAACCCTTTGCAAAAATTCTTCCTGCGATTATGACGGCAAATTGAGTCAGTGTTGAAATTAAATTGAAATTCAGGAAGTCGAACAGATCCAAGTGATATTAAAAAAATATATAGAATAATTTGAATGTGTTTTGATGGCATCAGCGACAGTATAAATTATATAAGCACTGTTTTACAAGCATGAAAGACTACAATCGATGTCGAAAGTTGAAAATCTTTTCAATCTTCTGGTTGATTTGAAAACAATCAGAAATAGTTGATACGACATAGAAAAAAAAAAAGGAAAAGAAAATCTGACAAATTGACACGAATTGAAGAATCCTAAAACTCAAGCCCGGGAACAGATATTCAAGTGCAATGTATTTAATGTTCTTTTGGACACGGTTATTGGCGATATGACAACACGATTTGAGGCAGCAAAAAATAAATACATTCTTTATTCAGCGTTTTATACAAATTCCACGTGTTAGAGGAAGAAAAGAAATCTAGAAAAGGCAAAAAAAAGACAAAGTAATTATGAACAGGATATTAGCGAAAATATTTGCGAAGAGCTACTGCATCTTAAGACAGTAAATAAATAAATAAAAAATCGCCAATAAACTAAGACAATTAAAACATGAAATTATTTGTCCAAACGTAGTCGTTGCTTTAAGGTTGTTCTCTACCATACCAGTAACAGCGGCTCAAGCGGAATGCTCTTTCAGTGGTCTTTCTAGAATAAAAGACGTGTTAAGCTCTACAATGGCCCAAAACCGATTAGCAGATTTAGGTTTACTGTCAGTTAAGGCTGAATTAGGGAGAAAATTTGATTTTTCTGACGTTATTGATTTATTTGCAAATTACAATGCTCGTAAAGCTCCACTGATATAAATATGATACACTACATTTCGCAAAATGCAACTTTCATGAATCGATTGTTTTAAAAAAGTAGCTTTTTATGAATAAAGTTGTAATTTGGGGATTTTGAGCGCAATTTTATTTTCTTATGATAAAGAATACATGTTAAATTTTTCAGTTATTCTTTAATTACAAAAGGTTTAATGGCCTGCATATATATTTAAAAAAAAAATGCAATTTATTTTTTTAAATATTACTAACTGAATTTTCTCTTAGTTTTCAAATAAACAAGATCTCGTGTCAAAATTATAAAAATGTAAACGTTTTACATTCTAGTGAAAAACATGAAGCAGTTGCATTTTGCAAGTAGTTCATTTTAAATGTGTTGCAATTTGTGAGGTTGTATTTTGCGAGTATTTACTGCAATGTGAATTATAATAATGTGATATATGTGATTTTGATTTAAGATTTTTTTATATGTTTTTTTAAGAATAAATGTTTTCTTTTTGTATTCCAGGTTTCATTTGTATACCAGGCAGGACATATATGTTTTTTGTTTAATATAATATATGTGATTTTAATTTAAGTTTTTTTTTTAAATGTTCTTTAAAAATTGTTATATGTTCTTTAAGAATAAATGTCCTATTCCATGTTTCATTGGTATACCAGGCAGGGCATATTTGTTTTTGTTTTTTGCACCTCAATACAAATTCCGTATAAAGATTTTTAGCCGATCCGCTCTTGCTGGGGGGCCAACGTTTTTTTTTTCCACCGGGTCCCGAAACCGCTCTCTGTGACCCTGCTTCCAGGTGCAGAGATTAATGCTCAGTCTTTGCTAGGTGCTGCATCTGATCCACCTACTTTGTAGTCCTTCATCTTCTTCTAACTCTTTATTATTTATAATGGTCACAATGTAATAAATGGTGACATAAACAGTGTAAAAAAAAAAGTGTTTTAACCATACAAAATTGGTAAAAAGCAAACAACCAGTTAATGCATGCAAACAAAAAGCCCTTAAGTAAAGTCAATAAAATGCCAGTTCCGCCTCATTTCAAAGGCATGTCTGCTTTGTGCCGCACTACAGACAATGCTCTGCATCACGTGCTATAACTAATGTAAAAGAGAACCCATTTCTGTTGGGTTTAATGGTGCAGTTTCACTTAGTAAAAGCAGCAGTGATTGGATGTCTTCAATAGTTGTAATTATTAGAAAATGATTAGACTTACTATAAATTCATATAAAAATACATTGTTGTGTGTTATACAGGAATATTCACCACTCACCAAGATTTCACATAAAAGCCCTATCAGTGCCATTAGCTCATTTTACTGCAATATGAGACTGCTGTTTTAGCTAGTCAAACCTCCAAGTGTAAGTAGGTGTAGCGTATAAAGTATCATGATTTAGGCACTTGAAGTGAATCCAGTTTGAACCTACTATAGGTTCTTGTTCGATGCATTTATATCAAGATATCACTAAACTGATATGTAAGCAACAATACTTAGAGAAAAAAAACATAATTACTAGCTTTAGTAAACTTATGTTACACAAATAACCAAAACATGTAGCTAACATAAGGTTATCTGCCTTCAGTAATTCTGACCCCTCTTTTCATGCACGAATTTCACTCCTATGACATTCAAAAGGCAAATTCTGCAGTGACCCTGAACACCTTTGGCCTCCCTTTGCCTTATGTTGTCATTTACCTGTTACACTTATCCCCCTTGTTTGTAATTTATTTACCTTGTATTGTAACTTTGTAAAGCGCTGCGTACACTGTGGCCTCTATATAAATACAATTATACATGCATACAAATCCAGAAGGGTTACAGCCACTTCCTTGACCATGAGCGACAGAAATAAAACATTCGGCAAAGGGTTTTTGTACATACATTACCCACTTGTGGCCATTTAGTTTCCTCAGTTGAGTTGGTGTGCACAGATTAGTTGTATTGCTTAGCTTACTTTGGTCTCATGCATGGAAAATGTTCTGACATGCTGCAGTAACTCATGTCAGTGACCCCACTGATGTTTCCTCCTGTGAAGGGCTATGTACAATACAGTGAATGATTGGTATTCCAGGTTACAAAACTAATCCGATGCGACATGTAATAGCATCTGTTCCTTTTGTTTTGCCTTTTAGAGTGAAACTATTTCATTTTATGTCAACATTGCACTGTCTTTACAAGTGATCATTATTGCCTGGAATTCAAATTATTTAGGTATTTTTTTTATTTTTTTCAGTAAGGTGTCCAGTCAGTGATGATATCATAAGAAATAACTTTATCTTTTAGTACTTAATTGTGCATTATATATATTCTCTCTCTCTCTCCTCACATATATATAAACAGACAAGAAATGGGTATAATATTTTTTTTAAAGGTGATGTTGCTTTATGCATTTGAAAAAAATATTTGGGGTTGGTTGCCTCTAACGCAATTTCATAGTGGATGATCTAATCATTTCCATTTGAAATTGTACAATATTCTTTCCTTTTTGTATATTCGTTCAATACACGAAAGATTGGTTGTGCCTTCTTAATTGTTCATGACCTCAACTGTCATTATCGATCGCAAAGAGAAATAGAAATGCAGGCGTGGATCATAGCACATACACACATTTATGGCACTAACTAGTAGATTGTTATATTTTGTAAGTTTGCATTTGCATTCACCATCTGCTAGCATGCTCTCAATCCCCTAACTCAGGGGTGCTCAACTCCAGTCCTCAAGTCCCCCAACAGGTTAGGTTTTCAGGATATACCAGCTTCAGCACAGATGGCTCAATCAGACGTTCAGTCGAAGACTGACCACTGATTGAGCCACCTGTGCTGAAGCAGGGATATCCTGAAAACCTGACCTGTTGGGAGGCTTGAGGACTGGAGTTGAGCACCTCTGCCCTAACTAACTCTATTCTACATTCCTTCTTAGATCCCAACTTGAAGTTTATGAACTGTGTAGAAAATACCTTCCCAGGGTTTCTAATTACATTTTTGGGGGAGGGGGAATGAAATAAGCGGGCACAATTTATTTTTTCATTGTAGTCTTAAAGGGAACCGACTGTAGGACAGAGACCTGTACATATTCTATAGTCATTAAGCAAATGATGTAAAACACTACTATTGAATAATCTGAAATGTTAACAAATATGTTGTGCATGCTTTGAACTTGATGTGCATCAATGTAGAAAATGGATACAACAAGCATTATGGACATTAAGAGCAAAGTACAATAGTCAGAAAGTGACCATAATGAGGCGAGTTACCTTAAATAAAATGTAGGAGTGAAGAATTAGGTGGTGCATGCCTCCTAGATGTAGGTAAAATTAGCTTGGGCTGACACCATTTTGTTCAGGATGGATGAACCAAATAATGACGATGTCACGGGAGACCAGGCCATTTACACCTTTTTATCCGGATCATACAGTACATTGAGCAAAACAAGATAATGAAATAAATTGTATATTTATTCACAGGAAAAGGCAAACACACAATGTTACACAAAATACAGTCAAAAAAACACACTTACTTGGGAGTGGGGTACAAAGCTAGACTCTTCTAGGTGCCGGGAATCCTAATAAGGATTTTCCCCTAATAACAGTAGCAAAAACAGGACAGAGAATATTCCAGGCAGCTATAGCTGAAGCAGCTTTTTTCTTGCTGGAGACTTGAAATTTAGAATCCTAGCATCTGGAGAAAACTTTGAGAATCTTTAGAACCTTGAGAGAACACTTGGAAAACACGCTTTGGAGAACACACTTTCTAATGGGCGCAAGGGGTTATAATACCTCTTGAGTTTCATTCACAGAAACCTACAGTCCTATCAGAAGCATGATTAATTTCTCACTAGCGAATCAGAGCAGGGCCCACCTGGCTGATGATGTCAGAGGCAGGGGCGTGTTGAGCCAGCTTGAAAAAAAAAACGTGTGGGACGGGAAATATGAATCAGCCAATGGGAAATGTGCCCACAAGCAGCATTTCCCCCTCCCCCCCAGCTATCCCATTGCCGGCTCCACTAAGTCTGCAGTCACAACTGGGTCCCCAGTGGGGTGCCCCCTGTTCTCTGGAACTGACACCTAGCCTTTTCCTGCTCACCAAATGGTTCTCCCCCCTCTGGACATCCTCTCATCCTTGAACTATGGACTCTTATGCAGACTAGCTGGCACCGTAAACATATGCCCAAGATGACTGCATAAAGCCTTATAGTAAACACAGAACACGATATAAAATACACTTTAAAAATTATCCTAAGTCTATGGGTTATTGGAAATAAAATGAGAAGCTGCACGCTAATTTCTTACTAGCCATATTCCCCAAACTCTATACAATAAACTTGGGCTGGACTTTTAAAAGGCCCCTCACAACCTTATCGATGATTGGTGTACCCCCTAGAACCTCTATACTGGTTCTGGGTGACATGGGCATTTACTGGATATCCCCATTAACCTAGGGACCCCTTGACTGTTTCAGGGATACTTCACATCCCTATGCCCCATTTACCTTCTGGCTTTGCTGAAGCAGGGACCCCTAGTAGTGAGTTGCATAATTGAAGGTAATGCTTTTACAATAGTTGGGTTCAAGAGCTGACATTCCTAACCCCAAAACATGGATCAGAGGTAACCAAACAGGCTTAACCTTTATTAGTGAGCTTGGCTACCTCGTCACCATCACAGACAATACAAGTAAACACTTGTTGATTTTATATAAAATATAAATATATATATTATTGATAATTGTGAACAATTCCAAATGCAGTGCTGAATACAAGTTCCTCTACAAATAGAGGTCACATGTCTACTTCTGCATGCCACACAAACTTTCTTATAGAGACAATGGGGAGCCTAAAGGTTTAATGGACTGGCGTGAAGTATCTTAGGCATAGACTCACTAAGATTTACCAGCCTATTTAACGTGACGTTAACCTAAGTTAATGCCTGTTAATTATAAGGCAGTATTCACTAAAAAGCTAATATGATGGGAACCAGGATCCCGTTAAAAGCATGGCGTTTTAAATGACTGCGTTAATCTAAGTGATATGCAGATTAGCTCACTATAGCCTAAAAGATAATCATCCCATATTCACTAAGCTACGTTAAGATAAACACTGGGAAATAATGTAACATTAAAGTCATACCTAACTCCGGCTTTAGTCCCCTCCAGACAGTGAAGCAAAAGCCCTATTTCAGAGGTGCGGATGAGAGAGGGGCAGAGAGAAGACGCAGAAAGAGAGAAGATATAATACAATTCTTAAATTGGAATATTTTTCAGGTATTCCAGTTGTGTTCATAGATATCGCTCCACGGGGAATATAGGTGAATCTAGTTGGGAGGTATATAAGTCAATGGGTCGTTTCCAAATTGGTCTCTCTACCTCTTCCAAAAGCCATATTTAAGTGTTTGGAGGGGAGTAACAAAGCTGAATTATGACAACTGGTTTCACAATTACCTTAGTGAATATGATGGTAAATCAGGGAAAAATAACCTTACCTAAAACGGGAGGGGACTTTATATTCTGTATTTAACAGATCTCAGTGAGTCTGGGCCCTTGGGTGTAAATTGGGTTTCGCTTTGCTGTCCTGCTTCACGTGTGCACAGTACGTTCAAAGAACAACCTGGATAAAGTCCATGTATGCTTTGACCGAGCTAGAAAATGCCTCCTTCTAAACTTCACACTGTCTGCAGGTCTCCATCACTCCAATTACATACTAGACTTCCCCTGCTTTGTGTGATAGCTAATATACTGTAGCTAATTGAAGCCAGCACAATTTCCTATTTGAAATGTGTTCCCAAAGCTTACTTTCCCACTGGTCAGTGTTAGATTGTGTCTGTTTTTTTTAGTTTCTGATGTTTCAAATCCATAGACAAAACTGCATAAGAAATACTACAATGAAGCCCTTACTAGTATCTCCGACCTACAGTATTAAGCCTTTACATTTCAAAACATGTGTAAACAGCTCACATTACTTCTATGGTACCTGCATGGTATCTTTTAAATGGTAAGAAACACACGGACATATGCAGATTGAAAACATTAGGCATAAGTCAGTCCCTTTTTTTGGGGTCAGGTTTTATCTAGGGTAGAAAATAGCTGCCCCATCTTCCTTTCCCCCCCCTTGAAATGATGTTAAATCACAGAAGCAGACAGTACTAGGGCATGTTTGTGTCATTTCAGACTAAGCAGGATCTATAGATTAGTGTCAGGAATGACATCACATACCTAAAATGGCTGTCTTTAGGTCCCTCAGAACATGTAATTTGTTTGCACTGCTTCACCTTCTAGATTTATAAAACACCGACGTATATAACATCTTGTGTGTTTTGTTTTCAGTTAAATGTAGCATCTAGTTTATTGCAAAATGTATGTGGTAGTATTTATCTGGTGCAATAGCTACAGTTACTTTCCTCCACGGTGGTTACCGTGACCACCATTTGTTTGCACTTCATTATGGTGCATCAGGGTCACAACAGATGCCCCTCCACTCACTATAATAAGCATATGCTATTGCATTATTTATGATATATGGAGAAGTGCCAAAGGTTTGTTGAAGGCACAATTTACAGTTAGTGTTCACAAACTTTGGCACAAAGAAATCAAAAGGGGTACAATTAGAACTTTCCAGATATGATTTACCTGACTTTCCTTAAATATATAGTATAAAGTAGAAATAACAATATCAGTTGTGGTGCATGTGCAGGTCTCAGACAGGTCTGCAATCCTGTTTTCCCCCCTTATCGCTTAGCAAACAATGCTTCAACTGCAGCCAGGGATTCTGGGTAATGACATGCAAATGAGCAGAAATATATAGAAATTGGTGGGTTAGTGTTACAGTCTTAGAAGCGAAAACATTCCATTTCCATACTTAATTAACATATATTTACATTAAGTAAAATGACATGTCCTAGAGGCACAGTAAAAAGTATGTAAAACAATACTGCACTGAGTGTTCCAATGCTAGTGGAAGTCTCTGTCCAATGAATGTGCACCAGCAACTAATGATCAATGCCTGGAAACTCAAGCTCTCACAGAAAAGAGTTACAGGCCATTAACATTCCTTCTTCTTATGTATGAGAAGTTACCTCTGCTTGCTACAATGGTTACCATGGTGGGAGGTAGACCACCTAGGAGGAATTCTGGGTGATCAATACATTTTCTGAAGTTTTTTTTTTTATCTTCTATACCGCTGTTAGGAATGAAACCACTTGATGTGTTATACAGGGAAAAGATCTGAAAGGAGACACAAGAATCCCCACTTGATTTATTCTTTTAAATGTAGCTCCAGAGTGCCAAAGAGCTTTGGTTTCTACAAATATAAAGCTTGTGCTAAAAACCGGACTCAATATATAAATGTTATCATATAAATATTGCAGTATAAATGAGCACTTCAGTATAAGATGATACCTTTTTTTATTTGCACCAACAATTGATATTATAAGACAAGCTTTTGAGAGTTCTCTGTCTTCTTCAGGTCTGCAATACTGACCCGAGGAAGAGAGGAATGCCTGGAAAGCTTGTCGTATAATATCAATTCTTAGTTCAAATAAAAAAGGTATCATCGTAAACTGAAGTGCTCATTTATTCTCTGCTATCGCCACTGGACTAACACGGCTATTTCTACTTAATTCATATACATATTAAATTCTTCTGCTGATAGTCTTAACAGAATGCAGTGCTGTTTAAGTTTAATTCAGCTGAAATCATCTACAATTTTAATGTTGGACAAAGTATTCAAGATCATTGACTATAAATCTCCTTTGTGCAAATGTTTCCTCTCAATATGTATTGCTGATATTACCAATTTTATACACATACTATTACAAGTGTATAATGAACTGTAATTGGCATCCACAAATAGAAATAACTTACCTATGTCATTTATCACTTGATGGATTTTAGGTTTCAATCCTTGCATTATAGTATTTAGTAAGTTTTTTTTGTTACATTTGAATGATAAGAAACATGCATGGAGTCTCCTGCAGCAGCGGCTCCAGAATGCACTGATGACGTGGGCACTAGTGTCCAGCCGGGGAATCCGCATAAACTAGAACCGTGTTTCATATTGATGTGCACTACTGGAACTTACTGTTGCTTGGCGAATACTGTAATTACTGTAGTCTGAAATAAAACCCCAATCTTACTTACCTTGGTGTAAACACACACACACACACACACACACACACACACACACACACACACACACACACACTCTCTCTCTCTCTCGTTTTAGAATCCTTGGAAGATTATGATTTGTTAACTATTTGTTGAAGTCGTAAAATGTTATTACACTTTTAATACGTTATTTTATTATTTCAACCTTTAAAGCTGCAGACCAAGCAATAGCCTACGTTTTTTTTTTAACAAATCCATTCTGTACTATGAGAAAATAATTTTTTTATGTATTATAATGTAACAAGCATTTTTTGCTTCTATAGCAACCATTTACAAAGTCACAGATCCTTCCTATTCTGAGACAGGCTTAGGCGCACCCTTTTTTGAGCCCTCTCTCTAGCAGTGCACCAATTGTATCTTGTGATTGACTGGTCACATGATCTTCCCCACAGAACTGTGCATCTTTGGTCCTCTTCTGCTGCACTGACAGCCATTTATTGAACTCCTGAGCCGAATCTTCGCTGATCTGTCACAGGAGAATGGATCGATCGACAACTTGGCTAATTACTTATCAATGTGTGGATTGTATTGATGCACATATTAAAGGGGAAAAATAAAACGGCTGCTTTAAGAGAGAAGGTTGGCCTTTTACGGAAAAAAAAAAAAGATACCTTGTGAAGAGACTTGAAGGGCTATGCTTTAAAGTAGGGGTCTCAAACTCAGTCTTCAAGGGCCACAAACAGGCCAGCTTTTATGGACATCCCTGTTTCAGTACAGGTGGCTGTCGAAGACTGAGCCACCTGTGCTGAAGCAGGCATATACATAAAACCTGGCCTGTTAGTGGCCCTTGAAGACTGAATCAGACACTAACACAAGGAAACTCTCATTCAAGTCAATGGCACATTACAGCACAACCCCCTAAGTTTTGTTTGGTTTCTGATTTTTATTTGCACGTTAAAATACACCAATATGAAACGCAGGTTGTGACATTTAATAAGCAATTCTGTTTAACCTATTTTAACCAGTCAGAAACAAGTAGGTTTAAAAAAAGAAACAATTTGGAGTATTGCAAAGTAAAACTTCTGGAAAGCAGGACCTCCTCCGCCCTTTGAAGACTTGTATTAGCCTTCACGCAAACCAAAAAGGGCAATGTTTGCTTTAAGATTTCACTGCCAAGGGGCCGGCGACATATTGCTCTGCAATGCCTTGCAGGCCCATGGCAGGGGAAGGATTAAGAATGACTACATTTGTTTTAAAACAGTATTAAATTGACTTTTGTTGTTGTTTGAGTCGGGTGCACCTGCACCTTTTAACTGTTGTGTATGTAGCTTGCAGAGATCTCTGGTGTATCACCAGGACAACTATTTGGGCACATGCATAAAGGACTTGAATAGGCGTTCATGCCGTAACGGGTGTGATAACTCGTAGCGGAACTTGATGCACACGACCCACTGAGTGGGGCCCCAGTCCTTCCTATACCCTTCTCATGAACAGTTACACGTAAAATATATAGATGAGATTCTTCTACAATAATTTGTTCTTTTATTTACATGGTAAATGACAACTAGATGATACAACGCTCGAACACGGAAGAGACGGGTGAACTACAAGTCCTGAACTTATCGGGGACGGACTTATCTACAAGGAGCATGAGTCTCCTTAAAAAAGGGACTCAACTTCTCTCCCATGAAACCATTTTATCCTTTTGATTTCGAAGTTGATTGGTACAAATGTCGTAAACGTACTTTGAATTTTTTTTACAGATGCAATTTCCTGTAATGATGGTGATGTGGGCGTCCCCCCTCTCTGGGACAAGAGCCCCTCCCTGATCTGGAGAGCCAGAGGATAGGGTTAGATGTCACACATATGGCTATTGAGTACCTTAAAGATTTGTGTGACCTATTGCGTGAGCACGAAATTCTTAGAGATGGGACTGTACCCCCCATCATAAAAAGGGGGTGGGGAGGAGGCTTCTCGTACACTTGAAATTCAATCCACCCTTAATTCCAGGGAGTGGTACAGATATTTTTGGAAAACTGGCGAGAGAGGATGTGAATAGTATCCGCCAGGGTTTATACTTCAAAAATTTGAATGAATAAGAGATTCGAGCCCTTAGGGAACTTCGTGATAGTAAGGATGTCATAAGAAAGGCGGCAGACTCTCACAAGGGATTATAAAACATTATATAAGGCTAACTTTCCCAGGGTAATAAAGACTCTGGGGGAGGATCTCAGGACCTGGATGAAAGGGAGTATTTCCTGGATTGGGAGGATACATAGCGTGAAAATGAATCTCCTCACAAGGATGTTATATCTTTTCCAGAGTCTCCCGGTCCCGTTGGTACAGGCAGACATCCGCTCCCTACAGTCTCACATAATGAAATTTATTTGGAACAAGAAAAGCCCAAGAATTTCCAAGGGAATATTAAAACGTCCCACCATACGAGGAGGGCTAGCGGTGCCTTGCTTGCAAGCTTATTATAAAGCAGCCCAATTAGGGCAGATTCTTCAATGGCACACTGACCCAAGCTTACGGAGATGGGTAGAGTTGGAGAGGAAATGCTGTGCACCAATTGATATCCGGAATTTAATCTGGCTGCCCAAAAGAGGGTTATGCAAGATGGAAATACCGTTGCAGTCCATGGTCAATTCGTTAAAAGTTTGGGAGGCCACGAAATTTCGTTGTCAGCTGACTACTAGAACGTCATTAATGACACCAATTGTGGGCAATCCAGACTTCGCTCCAGGCCTGATTAGCAAAAATTTCGTGATTTGGACCCAAAAGGGGCTAACCCGCCTTCAGGATCTGGAGGGCACCACGTATATACAATCCTTTGACCAAATTAAATCCTCTAAAAACATCCCAAATAGCGAATTCTTTAGGTATCTCCAGATCAGAGATTTCTATAATAAAACACCAATTAGGCCGGCACGTACAAATTTCGAGCAGCTGTGTTCCAGAGACACGGACACAAGGGGACTCACATCTAGAATGTACAGGGAAGTGATCTGCCAGAAGACGACCACCGACAATAGACTGAGTTTTATGGGACACTGGGAAGCAGACCTCGGGGAGACTCTAGAGGACGACGAGTGGGACAGCATTATACAAGCGGCTGCGAAAAACTCTATCTGCACCACATTAAAGGAGAACGCATATAAAGTCCTGATGCGGTGGTATTACACCCCAACAAGTTTAGCTAAATTTGTGAGAGGCTACTCCCCTCTCTGTCCTAAACAGTGTGGGGAGGCAGCGGACCTGCGACACATGCTGTGGTCTTGCCCAAAAGTGGCCCCTATTTGGGAACAGATTAGAGACTGGATTCAGCGGATTCTCGGTTTAGAGATCCCCCTGGACCCGTGGCTGTTCATACTGGGCAGACGGATCCAGGGTATGTCGAATGCAGCGCATAAATTGATCGCGCATTTTGCTACAGCCACAAGATGCGAGATCGCAGCATTATGGAAGCAGCAAGATATACCAATTATCCCAAAGATCAGAAATAGGATTTGGCGTGTTTGCCGGATGGAACAATTAACAAGCTTGGTTAATGACTCCGGCGCAAATTATCTAAAAGTCTGGGCACCGTGGTTGGCCCAGGTGGATATCCCGGGGGTGGATGCCACCACGATATTGCACTAATATATACAGGTGCGTTCTCCTTTGAAGGTCAGATAGGTGACAGGACATAGAGACGTACGGTCAGCGGACAGCCCCCATGAGTAGGCAAGGAAATGGGATAGAAGGGTAGGTTCGTCTAGAGACAGCAAGGTACGGGTTGCCATCTTGAGGCGGTCAAGGATGGTAAAAATAGACGGAATCACTCTCTCTCCCCCCCCCTCCCTCTTCCCCCTCCCTCCCCCCACCCCATTCCCCCCGTCTCGTTAGTCTTGTCGTATCTGTGTCTTTGTATGTAGAAGTGCGTTCGTGCTGTTTATAACTGTATTTGCCAAAAAAATGGAAATGACATAATGGGTTGTGACACAATGTTTGCATATGTATCTTCCAATAAAAAACTTAAGTTGAAAAAAAAAAGAAAGGCGGCAGACAAGGGTGGCAATAGTTATGTTCAAAGAATATTATAGAGGTGAAGCCCTAAGACAACTGGGTGATGATATTGTATATGAAAAGATTCCTAGCAATCCTGCACCCAATTACCAAAGATTGCTAAAGCCCCTGTTGAAATTTGGATTGGAAAATGGTTATATGAATAAAGAAGTTGCCAATGCACTATTTTTAGATCATTTGAGAAAAACTGTTTAGTATTGCCTCCTTAAAGTTCATAAGAATAGGAAACACCCATCGGACAGACCATTTGTCAAGGGGTGGGTTAAATTACAGAACCTTTATCAAAATATGTAGATTCCAAATTAAGGGAGATGGTTTTTCTTTTACCTTCCTCTCTTGCGGATTCCAGGTATGTACTCAAGCAGTTAGATAATTTACAGTGGCAGAAAGATTTTACATTTGTAAGTATGGAAGTATGTGCCTTATACAGTATTGTAACATCAGACATGGGGATAGCTTAGAGGCCACATGAAATTTTCTGGACAAAATGGGACAGGATGTAGACAATACAACAATTCTGTTGAATTGCCTAGAATATATTTTTACACATATTTCCATTATTTTTGATGACAAGTGGTATTACCAGAGATGTGGTATGATAATGTGGACTGTGGTAGCTCCCCCTTACGCGAACCATTTCCTGTGAGCATGGGAAGAGTAATACATCTATTGTGTCAATCCCTTAGTGGATATGACCAAGTTCTGGGTCAGATTTATAGATGACATATTGGTTGTGTGTGAGAGGTATGAGCAGACCTTTAGCACGTTTGTTGCGTCCTTGAACTGTAATACAAATCAATGGTCATTTACATCGTTTTTTGGAAGTGACTATAAAAACGACTACAAAAACATAAGAAAAGCGCTCCACCTAAATAATATACCTGTGAGGTGATAGTACCTAACGTACTAGTGAAATAACAATAATATCAATTAAATACTATTGATAGAACGTCTGTGCTAGAACTAACAATATCAGACAAGAATAATCCTAATTGACAGAGTGTAAATCCAATTCTCAATCAAGAATGGCAGCCTGAGGGACAAGAAAACGAGTCTTCCCAAAACTTGTTATAACAGATGCAAAAAAAGAGAACCAAGTCCCTGGCACAATAAACAATGATAATACCAGTCCCAGCCTGTAGCTGAAAACCAGTTCCGAATATTAAATGAAAATCCACATGGTTCCTTCAGACGTTGATGTTTCGAAAAAAATACAGAGAAAACAAAACCATTGTGCAGTATTTCTCTACAGCACAGTACAAGTTCCTACTTACAGCATAAAGGCGAATCAAAGGCAATGGTTATTTCTTTAAGCCAATCCGGTAACCGTATCAGACAGACAGCTGTATCCTCGGATCCAACAGTCTCCAACAGGTAAGTTTACCCAAAGATAAAATGAAAAGTATATTTCCCTTCCCTCCCTTTTATAAGGGGGCCAATGGGTTAATGGACGTTTTTAGGCTTTAAATAGCCAGAGACAATAGGGCTCCAATTAGCCCTGAGAAAGTGACACAGCCCATCACGAAACGCGTAGGGTGGAGCTTACACCATTCATGAGCACGGAGGTGGAGCTTCCGCCCTAGCAGTGATGTCATCAGGGGAGGAGTCTGCTCAAGTCTCGGCCAATAGGAGAGCGGAGTGAGACATCGACCCCAGCTGCTAGACACCCCGCTACAGGAACTCGGGCTGCGGACGGCATCCGTAAACATTGCACCTAGACCCGACACATTGTAAGTGTACACTTGGTCTTGTGCAATTAATAAATGTTTAAATTGTACTACGCAATGTACTTTTCATTTATCTTTGGGTAAATTTACCTGTTGGAGACTGCGTTGGATCAGAGGATACAGCCGGCTGTCTGATACGGTCACACGATTGGCTTAAAAAAAAATGACCATTGCCTTTGATTCGCCTTTATGGTGTAAGTAGGAACTTGTACTGGGCAGCATGCTGTGCTGTAGAGAAATACTATGCAATGGCTGTCTTCTCTGTATTCCCTACAGAACCATGCAACATGATATATGTGGGCAAAATCATTAGGCAGAAGAGTAGGGTTGTAGAACATCGTAGATTGATAACAAAGGGGGATAGCGCACTCCATTTGGTCAACATCTAAAAAATAATGTCCATGGCAGTAATCCCATTATGCTGCAGTTTATGGGTCTTGAAGTTCTACATAGACAGGAGAGGGGGTGAGAGTGCGATGCCTCCTGCATAGAGAGTTACTTTGGATCCATGGATTGTCAGCTCTGGCTCCAATGGGATTTAATAATATGAATGATTTGAGTTCCTTTATATACTGTAGCCCATTTCATGTTTTATAGTTATCCAAATTGGGGCTGTTCATAATATAAATAAGTGTAGTATTGTTGCAGATTAGACTAAATATAACTTTATTATTTCTCTATACTGTACATTATTCTGCCTAGTATATTATATATATATATATTTATGCACCATTGTAAGGAAGTTTGTTTATGCAATTAGTTATACATATTTTTATTGCACAGTTGATCAAGAAGTATGTTGCTGCTATTGAGCGACATTGCATATGAAACCCCTCCTTTGGGGCTTTTTTCTATGCTTGTTGTATTGAGGTACTATTTCCTGTATGCTTGCACTTTCTCTGGGTGGAGTTTGAAGTCTTGGGCAAGGTTTAAAAGTTCCCTCTAGGAAGCATAGCTGTACTTCCTGATGCCTTGAGAAAGTGCCAGGTAGGTGCACAACAGCTGTCGAAGTTATGTGGGACAACAATTACCGATCTCGCAGGGCTTCCTCACTATGGTCACGTACATTGTAGTTTCTTGGGTCGTATAAATCTGGTGAGGTGACATCATAAATATCGGCTCCATTTATTTTTAAGATGCATTTGTATGCCAAATAAATGTGTTATTATAACACGAGTGCCCCGCGTCTCACTCGTTTGGAAATGTTCTTGCTATTATACTAGACTGGAACCACTTACGAAGGTGGATTATTTTGCACAAGATCTCTGCAACGAAATGAGACCCAGTAGTCACTACCGGTATGTTGGAGTATTATCATCCCCATGAAGATACACAAGAGACTATAACAACAATTGTGTGTGCGGTTCCTTTGCTGCATTATATTTGCTTATGATTAGCCTGCTTTTTTTTTTGTACTAAATGTGAACATCAAAATCAATACTGGCTCTGGTACAATCAAAAGCTTTTCCTCAATTTCAGATCCAAATAAAAAGAGACCGTATACTTGCATTCACTTTACTGCCAACAAATTATAGGAGAGAACTGTTATCTGTAGCTTTCCTGTATATAGAATCCAGTGGGAACTGAAGCCTTTGAATTCTTATTTTATTTATTTTCTGCATGGGAGTGGTTGTCCTGCCAATAAAATAAAGGATATTTTAATTTGTAAGTGTAGCAAATTTGGCACTTGCATTAGTTTTTGCTTTCAAGAGATAAAGGAAAAAAAACAAACAAAAAAACAGATGGATCCATTTTTTTATGCTACACATTAATCATTCTCTTTTTATTTCCTACTATTTGCAGAATACATTTGTCAAATAATTATATCCGAACAGGAGTGCAACAATTGTGCAGCATTAACATTTACCACACACCTGTCTCATATTTGCCGAACTCAGTATGTTTTAGCATTTCCAAAAGTCCGATCTAAAAGCAATACAGGCATACCCCGCATTAACGTACGCAATGGGACCGGAGCATGTATGTAAAGCGAAAATGTACTTAAAGTAAAGCACTACCTTTTTTCCACTTATCGATGCATGTACTGTACTGCAATCGTCAGACTGTCCCGGCCAGCTTAAAACTAATGCGGCTGCCTCTGCAGTTTAAAAACAGCTGCGGGCGGGGCGCGGATATCTTTGGCCATTTTTCCCGCGCCTCGGGCGCTTTCAATAATAAGCGCCAATAGCGCTTATCTAATGAAGCGGGCGCCGCGCGGGAAACTCCGTTTTAAACGGAGAAAAGCCCCGCGGTTAGCCCGCTATGCACCCGGCAAGCTTTAGAATAAAGCTGGCCGGGACAGTATGTACATAACTGATGTAAATAAGGCATTTGTAACAGGCTCTATAGTCTCCCCGCTTGCGCACAGCTTCGGTACAGGTAGGGAGCCGGTTTTACTGTTCATTACGTGCTGACAGGCACATGCGCGAGCTGCTGTTTGCCTATTGGGCGATATGTCCTTACTCGCGAGTGTACTTAAAGTGAGTGTCCTTAAACCGGGGTATGTCGGTACTTGTTTGTGTCCAATTGTAGATCCGGTGATCAAGACGGGATTGGTTTAGAGCGGTGATGCTCAACCAGGGAGTGTGCACCCCCTATGTATATAATACATTTACTTGCGGTAACAGAGCTCCCCGCACTCTTCCTGCCACAGCAATGAAATAGATTGCCACGGGAGAGAGCGGGGCCTCTGTAAGAGAGCAGCCGCCCGGCATAAACATCACAGCGTCATGCGACGACAGGACAACGCACCATCACGTGAAGTCATGACGCAGTGACAGCAGATCAAAACTTTGCACCCGCCAAAAAGAATTTATGATTGCGCCCGCATACTTCAGGATTTCAGGGGAGGGGTGTGTAGTTTGAAATAACATTCAATATTATAATGTAATTTTTTATTTGGAAAATGGGGGAAAATTTTTATTTTTATTATACCTATTACTTTCTTACTATAGAAAGTATACATTTGTGAATGACAGGGGAGCGCAATGATGAAGTATATGTGAATAAAATAGAAATACAATATAGTGCAACAACGTATGAAAAAAGTGTGCAATTTCTGTGCTGGAGGAGTCTTTAGATTCAGAACTCACATTCTTTCAAACAATCACAGGCATCTCCAAAACAGTGGCCAAGACGTATCCAATGGGTTGATCTTCCCTCCGTGTGGGGATATCCCTCAGGATACAGTGTGGATCATGTCATAGAAGTGGAGCGAAATCAACATCGTGCAAACCAGTATTACACAATTACAGTATTACACAATTTAATCATGAGGCAAATAGGGTTTAAAAAAATAAAAATTTAATTTCGAAGCATTGGCATATTTAAAAAGAAATGATCCCATTTTAGGGAGCGTAATCCCCGATCACCCTCCCCCCCTCATTTTTAAAAAAGCAGGCAACTTGACGAGTAAATTGGCACCTAGTGTTTTTAAATCTTGTACTGTGGAGAAAAATGTGAATCAATGGCTGAAATCACCTATAGGATTCCATAAATGTGGAAACTGTAAAGCTTGCGAATGTAGCTCAAAATATAAACATTTTTTTTATTCAAGTATAACAAACGAAAAATTTGAAATGACGCAATTTATAAATTGCAATATGGATCACATTGTATATCTAATAGAATGCCCATGAGGGCTACAGTACATAGGTGGTACCTCCCACCCTTTAACAGGTGAGACTATTAGAGCACATAGGAAACCTCAAATGAAACATGCAAAACCATAGTGTTCCTAAACATTTTGAATTATTTCGTGATGGTAATCCCAAGGGTCTCATTTTTAGAGGTATTGAAAAAGTTATTCCACATTGGAGAGGAGACAATAAAATGTCTCATCTATCTCGGAGAGAGACTTTCTGGATCCACAGGATGAAAACCAGGAGCCCCAGAGGTTTAAATGTGGATCTAGATATAGCCGTTTTTTAAATATAGAAATATTTCATTTTTATTTCAAGTGTGCCACATGCCATTGAAGCTGCCTGTTTTTAATTACTTTTTAAGCTACTTTTTAGTCATTTACTCTTGTACTTTTGTCATTTGATATATTTATATGGAATATATATATTTTATATGTGAATTTGTTATGGGTTTTTATGTCTTATATATCTTTAATATGTCATTTTCTCTCTCTTCTGTCATGTCATCATCATCCCAAACTTTTGTGTGGCACGTCATGAGTCCACCCCCCTACGATTGCATTGTTAGATTATTCTTATTAGATGCGGTCGTCACTTTTTTGCTTCGAGGTTATGGGATATACCCCTATCCTGTTAATATATTGTGTGAGGATGCTCATTTAGTAGTTAGTAACTTTGTCCTTTGCTAGAGATATGACAGGATAGTGCCACCCCACTGTTTGGGTATTCCTGCTAATCATTTCCCTTACTTGCAGTTATTTAGATTGATGTTTCTTCCATTTACAGTATGTTTTTTGGGGGTGATCGGGGATTACGCTCCCTAAAATGGGATCATTTTTTAAAAATATGCCAATGCTTAGAAATTATATATATTTTTTTAAACCCTATTTGCCTCATGATTCAATTGTGTAATACTGTAATTGTGTAATACTGGTTTGCACGATGTTGATTTCGCTCCACTTCTATGACATGATCCACACTGTATCCTGAGGGATATCCCCACATGGAGGGAAGATCAACCCATTGGATACGTCTTGGCCACTGTTTTGGAAATGCCTGTGATTGTTTGAAAGAATGTGAGTTCTGAATCTCAAGACGACTCCTCCAGCACAGAAATTGCACACTTTTTTCATACGTTGTTGCACTATATTGTATTTCTATTTTTTTTTCCACATACAATTCATCATTGCACTCCCTTGTCGTTCACAAACGCTCTACTAAGAGGGAATACTGCGGACCGTTCCCAAGAAAGGGATTTTGAGCAGCATATTATTTATTTCATTCATTCATCACTATTGTCAATAGTATTATTAAGTACTTATCCTCACTGTTATTATCACTAAGTATTCACCATTTTTATATCATTCACTTATTGCTATTTCCTCACAAAGGAGCGCTGTTTGATTATCTTTTTCACTATAGACAGTATGCAGCAGTTTATTGCATCATTCTATGTGCACCTATTATCTTTCCATTATCTCGAAGTTATGCTGTAGAGTTTGTGTGTGGATGGTGCCGCGGTGCCACTAAAAAGCCATGTGGTACTGTATATTGCTATTGCATTATTTTTTTTCTGTTTAACATTAGTATTTTAGTACAAAAATACATCATACAATTTTAAGATCGAAATAACCATCTTTTTCCTGAATTCACAAATGCTTTGATATGTTGTTAGTAGGAGGAGGGAAGATTTGAAGGGGGCATAAGATTTTTGTTTATCAAAAAAAGGGCATGGTTTAAAAAAAAAAAAAATGCTGCGAAAGACTGGTTTAGAGAATGGCAATTCACTTCTGAAGCATCTGGCAGTGAAGTACCTTATATCATATTCCTAATCTGTTTAGATATAATAATTCACGGTATCTACCGATAAACACTAGTAAAGTACCTTTTCCTTGTAGTCAAATAATTGGCGCAAGATATTAGTCAGCGTTTGTTTCCAGGGTGATCATAGCTTCAATTTACAGAAGTAGCCAAAACGTATTGTACCCGTTCCCGCAATGCTCTTCGGCAAAGCTAGCATGCCATTTAACACGACATTTCACACAGCATTATTGAAGCCAGTGGCGACACACGCAATAATGATGCTCCGCCGAAGCATCATGTTCTCCCCCCCCCCCCCCCCCACATTGATGCGTTAACAAAAAGTAATAACGTTGACTTCTGTATATTTTTCTTTACCGTTCACCAGAATGGAGGACATGAATGTTAATTTAGGGCCCTGACCACAGTAGTTGACTTGAAATGAATCTTCTGAAGTGGAACAAGGAACCAGGCCACCAACTCTTTTCGGACTTTAAATCATGTACCCCAAAGTTATTAGGTGCAATGAATTCTAGTACTTTAAGGTTAAATTTAGGCGACTGGTTACTTTTTTTTAAATCAAAGAAGCCTTCTTATAATAACCCCTTCAATTACATGTTCATTTAAAAAAGAGGAATGTTACTCTTCATCCCTCACTATGTATTGGACTGGATTGTTTTATTACTATTTTTACCCTTTTAAGTACCATCCTTTGCTGACACAAATCCGCTTTTCCATGAAGAGATCTGTTCGGTCCAGTGCCACATCTTCAGCGCCCAGTTTTTATTCTTGATACTTTCAATACAATCGCACCATGTAATGGTAGAGGTACAATAAAGTCAAAGATGTCTTTTCCATACCATTTTTAACTGGTGTTTCATCATTTAAAAAAAGGGACAGCCCCTTCTAGTAAAGTCAGATTTAATGTTAGAGATTAACCATGTTATGGAGCTCTTCAGGCTCTGATCGTTCACACACCTTCCCTCAAATACATGCACCGCTATATCTGCTTAGCAGCTTAACAACTTAAGGCTCATTCAAGTATAGGGATCTTACCTCTCAACACAGTTTAGTAAACCTGGCCATAATGTGGCTATAGATTTTGGCAAGGCAAATAGAGAGGAAAGTAAAATCTATATCACGCAGCAACACCAGACATACTTCTCAATACATCAAATTGCTAATTTTTCACTTTTTCCCTGTTATGTCAAACAAACATTTCAAACATACATCCACACATTTTAGAACACCGTTTTTTTTTTTTTTTTTTTTTTTTTTTTAACTCATGGCACAGGTCATCCTTGAGCTGGTTTGTTGTATATCCTTCAGGGTGGTACCTACCTAGATTTCTGATAAGACACACAGGAGTTTACGCATTACCATAATGATTCCAACGGAATTGGAAACAAACGTAGATAGTGCAAGAAAAATCAGCAGTAACTTAGCTTTGTTTAAAATGGCTTCCGTATCATTCAGAAATCATGTGCAACATAACTGCTTTACACATTCTCCCTCTACAAAAAAGAAAAAACCCAAAAAGGACCATTGTCTATTAAATGTCAGTCATTATTTATACATTATCTAAAACCATTCTGTAATTTTATTGATTTTGTCGAGTTCACATATTTTGTACAGCAAACACTGTAGGCCATGAGAAGCTGCAGCACTATTGTGTAATAGCAGCAATGTATCTTTTCTATCAGAGAATCTGGACAATAAATAGTCTGTCTCTTTGGATGTGAATGCTTAACATGAAGAACTGCTGCAGCTTCATAATGTGATTGCTATTTTACAGAGCTTATACACAAAAATATATATGCAATCTTTTTGTCTATATTTTATACAAATACAACAGTAGTTTGTGAATACATTGTAAGTACATTTACATGATAAGCAACACAACTTCCCATATCTCGATAACATTTTTTTTTTTTTTAAATGCAAAAAAGATCAACAAAATTCAGTCTGGAATGCAAATTCTTCTACTTCGACTTTAAAACCTTTGCAAACTAAAACATTTTTAACATTGGAGTCCAAACAGGTTTTTCCACTGAATACAAATAAAAGTTCAGCAATAAGTCAGAAGCATCATCATCCATTCTGAATCGTTTCCCACGTGATGTAGTAATGCAGAGGGCTTCTTTTAATATACAGCGGGATCTTCACTTCACACTATATATTATGCCCATTTCAAATAGTTGTGTGTTTGCTTAATGAACAAAAGCTGGGCATGTTAGAGAAAAATAAATGGCATGTCCGTGACCTTTCCTTTTTTTTGCAAGTGCATATTAATACGCTGTGGTGTTGTACAAAGTTCAATAAGGGCAAACTAAATCACAGTATAAAAATATATCATACAACTATTGCTATAATAAAATAGTCCTTTTCTATGGGTAAAAAATACATCTGTAAGTGACGGGAAGGTTTGTAGCACCATGAGAGAATTGTATCCCAAGTTACATTAGCAGCATGATGATCCAATATAACAATATTGCAGGAGTGTTTCTGAAAAGATAAAAACATTCATTCTGGTTCGACTGTACCACTGAAGCTTATACTGAAAAGTGTTTACGTATGATTAGCAATAGTATGGTGTCACTTCCATGGCTAGATAACTTATCAAAAAGACACTGGCTTCCAACAAAGTAAGATACTCTATTGTGAAAAGGGCTCAGTGACCATCCAAACAGTTTTGAGGACTTTGAACGGTTCGCCACTTAAAGTCCAATCCTTTATTTTATGATCTAGCAGAGCGCCACCTGGTAAAGCCAAACTCAGAAGTTTGAATGCATGTAATTTAATGGCCTTAAAGTATTGGGTTGGCTATTACCCAGTGTATGAGACCAAAACATATATATATATACATGTATATTGCATATACACAAATACATATTTCCTTAGAGATTCTAACAGCAGCATATTGATACCTCAACTACTACATCCTGTGTCAAAGAATTTTGAAAAACAATGGCCCAGATCCACAGAGGGTGCTAAGCTTGAGCAGATTTGGACTCCCCTTCATTTGAATAGGAGTTAAGGTGTACTAAAGATTAGCACCACTTTATGGATCTGCGGCAATATCCCCATATTCTAAATTCCCCTTGAAAATGTGACTGTTTGGATCGCCACTGAAGGCAGTGTATATTGAAGCATGTAAACCTAAAATCAGTAACCATTGGAGAGAACACTTAACACCACTGTTCCCAGAAGAAAGTGTGATATTCTGCATTACACCACAAGTTCCTCTGGCAGCAAAGGCATTAAAAACAAAAAAAAAACAGATATAAAAAAAAAGACACACTGGTTTTGTGCAATATAGCAAACTGTTAAGCAAACAACTGTAAAAAAAAATAAAATAAAGTTGTACCTGTTCAAAACTAACGTTTCATTTTGTACAAAGCATTATTACCAAAGGCCTACACATTTGTAATCTAATGGCACTTGAAACACGTTAATAAGATTCTATAATAAAAAGCATTACCTTACTCTATTTTTTTCTCCATTAAAAGGTTCCATTGTTTTTAGAAAGTGCTATATCTTGTAATGTATGTAACAGGAGTCAACGAAGCTTCATTCTACAAAATATTGGCCTATGACATGTTTAGTTAGCTAGCTAGGCAAATTATCCTGAAAATATGTATTCTTAACATTCATTACCTTAATAAAGCAATCAGCTCTGGCTCATGTTTCAGTCAGCATATGGTTCTTAAAAAACCCAGCACTGGCTAAATTATTAACGATTTCACTGTACTCCACATATATTAGAAGTGGGTGGGAGGACCCCCCCTAAAAACACATGGGACAAGTACAAAATAAAAAAATAAAAAAAAACAAACAAACAAACAAACAAAAAAAAAGAATATACATATATATACCAAGAAAGATACTGTACTTTGTATTACAAGTTGCACAAGGGACAGTAAGAGTGGTGCATTGAAAGTTAAGCAGAGACCATATGCTTTTAGAGAAGGTAAAACAAAAATATTTTAACCCTTTCAGTAATGGAGGGTCCAGCAATGCTCAGAAAAGCAGTGCATTGTATGCTTTCTCCGGTACAAAACAAAATGGTTAATAGTGGCCAATAATGACTGGATAATATAATACTGATATATGACAAGGAGTGAGGCTAGTTATTCTTAAGGCATTGAGAAAATAATATTTGCTTACATATCCTATATCCAGGGTAAGACAAATGCAACGTTATAGCCCATCTGAAGCCATGGTGACCTATTGAGGTTCAACATCTTGTCTTGATTTTTGAGTGGAATACAATTCTAATAAAATCAATCTTCAAATAAAATGCAAAAATTTGGCTATTTATTCCTTTAAGGGTGTTGGCGCGTAGATATATATATATATATATAATGCATAAAATATTTTTTATATCCCAATACTAACTGAAACATACTATATTGTAAATATATGGCACTTTTTATTATTTTTTTTTTTTTTTTTTTTAACCAAAACAAAAATCAGTTATAAGGCCATGTATTAAAAATGTGTGGTTAAAGTGGGCTCCAGCCTAAACACTGTGGCTTCACAATTACATTTCATAATGAATGTCAGGATTAATATGCAGTCTCTTCCTATGTAGTCTGCCCGATAGCTTGATAAAGAACAAAATGAATTTTGTAAGAAAAATAAAAATAAAAAAGAAGAAGATTTCCGGAACGAGAACAGTGGAGGAAATCCAGCAATACTTCTTTCAGAACAAACCGCCTTGTGAAAAAAAAACAAAAAAAATTGTTAATGTTAAAAGTTAAACAATTGAAACTTAGGGAGATCATTCCATTCACCCAACACACACTATAGGAGTAATACTCAGGATCGCGTGTTCAGGTTTTTTTTTTTGTGGACATCCCGAAATAGGTGTTCGAGGCAAGCTCTCAACAAATATTTCAAATATTCCCTTCTGTGTTTTTTTTTTGTGCTGTGCTGTTTTCTTTCCTTATTTTGAGGAAAATAAAAAAAAAAGTTAAAAAGGCACACTTGAACACGAATTGCTCAATGAAAGCCATCAACTTGTTTCACAGAAACTATATGAAGAATAAAAATCAGAGCTGAACATATACATTTCAGATGTGTATAGATAGATTTGCAATTAGCAGTGCATTGATGCCAAAAAGAGCAGTTTGTAAATGCGGAAAACCACCGAAATCCCTACTATAATGCCTTTAGGGAAATAATAATAATAATTATATACATATATATATATATATATTTTTTTTTGTTAGCAAGACTGATATTTACAAAATAGGAGAAAATAACTAAAGACCTACTAAGAAAATATAATGGGTACTTTCATCCCCATAAATGTATACGTTTATGCCCCTTGCACATTTTACATCTGGTAGGCATGATTATGAATATACATATATATATATATATACACACATATATATATATATATATATATATATATATACATATATATATATATATATACATACATATATATATACATACATACATATACACATACATACATATATATATATATATATATATATATATATATATATATATATATATACACATATACATACATACATACACATATATATATATACATACACATATACACTTTTTAGAGTATAGGCTGTCTTTATTCCTAATGCCTGAATTCAGATACCAAAGCATGTTGATGGGGCAGCTAATTACTGTGCTAAGCAAAGTGGTGTAAGCAATATGCTTTTACTTCACTCATAAGAGTTCAGTTTTGAAATCCTGGCAGGGGGAGGGGGGGAGGGGGAGAGAGAGAAAGAGTCCTAAACGAAGTACTTTTGTGTTGCAAGTGCTATTAGCAGACAGATCTGTTGCATGGCAGTATAACCCCAATTAAGACAGATATCCACTCAAAACAAAGAAACAAAATACATACATACATTTCACTGGCTTACTAAGGTTAGAGGGATCGGCAGCAAGCACATGGTCAATTTTGATGCAAGCCTTTGGCAAGTACAAATTGACTGATCTCCCATGTTTTAGGTTCGTTGCCACGGTCAAAAAGCAGCAATTAAAAAAAAAAAAAAAAAAAAGTCAATCAACGGGGAGAAAAGGGAATATGTTACTAAATGGAAAAATATATATTTATATAGAGTGCCACCAATTTTGCTCTTATTCAAGTCCTGCATGGTATAATAAAATGTACATAGGCCAAACAAGGTTTAAATTCTGTTTGGTGCACATGCATGTTTTACATTTCATTTCTGTAAATTGTGTCTTCCAATCAAATTGGAAATATACTATTTTTTTCTGAACAAAATAACAGTTCAGCCAATTATGTACTAATAAAACATATATACATTTTAACATATATATATAAAATCTGTTGATTAAATGATAGTTTTTTTTTATAGTAAATCTCACATTGTGATCGATGTTTCATTAACAAAAAAAAAGCCAGGTTTGAGGGCTACAACTTTTGTTTTGCTATTTGAATTAAAGTTCAGCTGGCAGTGGGGAAAAAAAAAATAGCAATGACTCTTAAACCAAGGTAAACAATTAAGAAACACGTTTGTAAAACAAATTGAAAACAAGCTAACATTGTACTGGCTTAATTAGACTGGTATTGTACAGAATATTAGAGGTGTTTCAAAGTCTTGTAATTGGCACAAAGATTAAAAAAAAAAAAAAAAAAAAAAAAGCAGCCATCTAAAGCAATCTAGTTTAGCAACTCCTATTGGAAAGCTTGATGAAATCGTGGCAATGTGGTGGCTGTGCTTAGACTGCTTGTGAAAGCGGAGGATAGAGAGTGTAAAGAACCAAAACATATGTTATTGCTAGGGTCTTGAGGATCCTGTGTCTGTGGTGGGAGCTGGACCATAGACGAATGGGCCTCCTCTTGAGAATAGCCCATTCCTAAATTTCCAATCGATACAGGAGGATTGTATGGAGGGCCATTGGCAGGTATAAAGTTGAACAACTGAGAAAAGTCTAATGACGATGCATTAAGAGGTTCACTAATTGACACAGAGCTTTTTGAAAGGGACACTCCATCGGTGCTGTCATCTAGTGGCCCTACTTGAGGATCCAATCCTAATTTTGAGGACGATGGGGAAACCTGGGAGGAGAGTGGCATGCCACTTTGCAATTCCATTAGGTAACTTTCTATTTCCCCCTTCAATGGCTGTTCTTTATCAGGTATAGAAATTGCATATGAGGTAGAATTGAGTGGATATTTCAGAGAAAGCTGATGAGAAGGATGGACTGGATCCATATCCATAGGGCACGTCATGCCCAAAGACAATGTTGGAGCTCCCATTTGGTGTGTAGTTGCAGAACTCTGCATGGACTGAATTTGTGTATTGTAGAGGTTCAACTGCAAACTGTTTGTGAATGGCTTTGATGCCAGCTCATTAGAAGATAAGGCCATCACTGGAAGCAGCTCATCTTTAATTGGAACAGAAACGCTGCAGGTGAATGGATCCAAGAGGTCCATGGGTTCTGTTTTAACTTTCAGCAGTTCTTGATTATGACTTTTCTTCATATGACGAGTTAGATGATCCTTACGCCCAAACCTCTGTGCACAATACTGACAAAGGAAGTCTTTTCTCCCAGTGTGCACTACCATATGTCTGCGGACATCTTTGCGTGTGTAAAAGCGCCGATCACAATGCTCACATTGGTGTTTTTTCTCCTTAACCCCACTGGAAGATTTGCCTGCATGGGTTTTTAGGTGCTCTAGCAACACCACTGTGCTTTCGAAAGTCTGCAAGCATACTTTACAGGTGAGGTCACCACTTGTTGCTGCATGCAAGGCCAAGTGACGTTTAAAACCAAGCTTTGTATTGTAGTTCTTTCCGCATTCTTCACACTTAAAGGCCTCTTTATTGGGATCGTGAGTATGGAGGTGATTCTTTAGGTGATCTTTTCGGTGAAACATTTTCTCACAATAATTACACTTGTGGGTTTTCTCTGGAGAATGAGTTGCCATATGCCTTTAAACACAGATATAATCCCGTAAGTAATTATTTTGATCACAAAATAAGCTTTTTTTCTTGCGTTTTGTTAATAAAAGCTACACTCTTGCCACATTTTTTGCATCTATGCATACAAACATAGGAAAACATGACATTATTTAAAAACGTACAATCAGTTTCCAATTAAAAAATTGCACTTTAATAAACATTGTTTTCCTATTTTTAGTCTGTACATATTAAACAAATCACGATTTCTAATTAAAAAAAAAAGGTTAACTGGTCACATTTAATTATTTTTAAAATGCATACAAAAACTTACATGGCAGACAGTTAAGATAATATAAGCTGAAAGATAAATAGAGTTTAATACCTTAGTAATTTGTATTTAGAAACAAAGGCCTTGGTGCAGTCTTGTTGTGTGCACTTGTAGGGCCTCTCTCCTGTGTGAGTGTATGAATGAACCTTTAATTTTTCAACACTGTTAAATGCCTTGTCACACAGTTGGCAAGGGAAGTTTTTTCTTGGTTTTGTTTCACCACGCTTACGCTTCCCTGAAGGGACTTTCTGGGTATCTCTTACTTCTGACAAATCACCAGGAATGACTGTGGCCATCGCAGCCTAAACCAGGCCTTCTTGTTGGACACTTGGCAACTGCCCAACTCCACTAAGTGACAGAGCTTTAGGTGGCTTCTCAAGTTCCATGTGGTCGAAAAAAATCAAAAGGGGACTGGAAAAAAAAATAATAAAAAAAATAAATAACTATGATGCAACTGAGCTTCATTCTAAAAAAATAAAAAAATATATATTGCTATGCGATGCCTTTAAAAAAAAAAAAAAAGCTATGAACCATAAAATACAGACAACTGGCCAACATGATTGTGATACCATTTATAGAAGAGAGCGCAAAATAATTGTCATTTTTAAGTGTATGGTTCCATAACCTTATCAATTCTGGTTCAGTCACTGTAAAAAAAAAAAAAACACTTACCCATAATCTTTAATTAACCCAAATGGTAAACTCAGTATAAGGAACGTTTAATAATCATGTATAATAAATCTATGTAGGGCGCTTCATTGCCAGACATAACAATTTGGAAGAACTCTGTGCTACTTTAACAAGATAACAGATTTTTTTTTCCCAAGTGGTTTGTTGTTCAATTCTACCCAGGAAACCTTTTACTACTTTGAACAATTATGGATGCGTAACTTTCCTTTATGGATTTAGGTTATATAATTAAACTTTGGTACATGTTAGTATTGTATGATTAAGTAAAAAAAACAAATGTGTGAAAAAAAAATATCACTTTGATGGGAAAAAAAATAAATTAAAAACGAGTACGTTTTAGATTTCTGTTTCAGAGAAAAAAAATGTTGTTTTTTTTTCCAGGGACTTCTTTAAAAAAAAAAGAAAAAAAAAAAGAAGGTTCAGTACCGATTAGTATAGCTAAGACCTTTTCACTGCAACTGCTGCAGAATTTCATTCTTCCCTAGATATAAACCCGCAATAAAAGCCGTGTTTCATTTCTATTTTGTTAATATGGTTTTAGCAATTGTGTTTTTGGGCTTAAATGTGAAACGTTACTAACAAAATTACATAAATGAGAGAAAGTGGTACATGTCCAAGTGTTTTCACCATATTATAACGCCTATAAACACTTATGGCTAGCAACAGAACCGTAAAGGGGTAGTCCTCCAGAGAATCTCCAAGAACAAAAGTAAACTTTTTTACTGCCTTGTGTCCGTAACCAAATGGTGCTCAGGGGGGCTGAAAAGTGAATATATCTCATTACCTTATTACTGGGGTTGAAAAACACACACTTGCAGTCC